>NC_092234.1:30326702-30471702 GCF_036320965.1 Panulirus ornatus | reverse complement strand
TATGCTAAGTGTGGATTATAATTTGTCTTAACGTGACCGTGTACCGGAAAACCCAGCGAATGCCCTGAAATAATATTCACTTACTGAAGGAGCTGATTGTCGAGTGCTCTTAGCGATCCTGGAAATTTGGTGTTATTATTTGTTATTATTCTGTGATCATCATACGCAAGTCTTTGAGCCTCGCGTGCGTGTAGTTGGTAGTGCTGTGAGCCCGACACGGTCAGACTACCCCGGTCGTGGTTTCAGATGCGCTGAAGACATTTTGATTTCTTTGTAATCCCCAGAATTTTCAGAAATTTATGGATAGATTATTGGAAAGAATTGGTATGATTCATCGTGGAGTGAACGCGCATGTTATCATCACGTGTACGTGGACCCCCGGTGGAAGAAAAAAACTTGAATGCTATATTAGCAAGGACGTTTTACTCTGATTTTACCTTGAAGAGAAGGCATTCGTCAGGGAGTGCAAGCTACGATGGCATGAACCTTCGCATGTTTTAAGAGCAGACGGCACTCAGCTGGTTGACAGGGATGTGATGGAAGTGGTGAGGTAGTCTTGTGGTTATAGCTACAGTATGGGGATACGATAGAAGTGATTAATTTTATATTAATGATTTTGCCACGTTTATCATTACTGTCGATTATCTGTATGATAGTAATTGTGGCAGTAACAAGTCTTGAGTATATGGTAGTTATGATGATTAAAAATTGTGTATAATGTTGATATTCTATTATAGATATGGGGCATGTAACATTGATTGATAGTTACGTGGATTTTTTTTATATGTAGTTCGTCTGTAAGTTTCATCCTTCACGGAATTTTTATGTTGAAAATTTTGGCGATGAATTTACGTTCTTTGGCATGTGCCTCAGGGGAGAGCTGCTCTCTGGCTGGTGATTACTGGACACTACTGTGATTATGGTGCTGTGGAAGATGTACTATGGATGGCGCTGGTTGCTGGTGCTGTGGTCGACAATGGTAGTTGGTGATGTGGTTGTGGTTCTGTGATCGATGATGGTAGCTGGTGATGTGGGTGTGGTACTGTGGTCGATAGTGATAGCTAGTGCGGCTGTGGTACTGTGGGCGACACTGGTAGATAGCGCAGTGGATGTAGTACTGTGGACGATGATATTGCTGCTGTGTGGTTGTGTGGGAGTTAGGATGGAGGTATGGGAGGTGAGAGAGAGGAATGACTTTATGGCAATATAGAAAGGGAGGCACGGAAGATGAGAATGCACGGGAGGTGTGGAGGTAGGAAAAGGAGAAGAGAAGAGTTTGAACAGTGAGGAAAGTAGGGGGAGACCTTTGGAGACGAAAGAGTGTAGGAGATGAAAGGGTATAGGAGATTGGTGAGGTATAGCAGGGGAGGATTGTTTTGTTGAAGTAGAGCTTCGTTGGCAGAGCAGATTTATTTTTTCTCTATAATTCTTCTAAATTACATCGATGGTTATGGAAATGAGAGATTTCCCTCGCAGAATTAATCATTAATTTCATGATTGGATGCGACAAACATGGTAGATCTGCGTGACTGTGAGGGTTCGGGAGATAAGAGGTGAAGAGATACAGGTCATGGCGAGTAGGTTCCTCTTGCTCGTAGATGTGTATTTCTTGCTCCACAAAGACTCCCTGACCTTTTAAAGTCTTTGTTTGTATTTGATTTAGTTGTAGTTTAGCCGATATTACAGTTCAGTCTCACCAAACTGCCTGTGGACCAAGGGTACATTGGCCTCAAACATATAATTTCCACCACCTTCACCTTATACTGCGCTCTACCATCTTCGACCCATGCCTCACATCCATGCATCCCCGTCGGGACTGCTATATTCTTCATTAAGTTCGTGTATATATCATCTGTAATGCTCTTTCCTCTAATCCAGGTGTTTAAAAGTTACATATTTTCTCACCAGTGTTTCTTTTCCCCTACATTATTTTTACTTGCTGATATTACTCTTCCTTTCGCACTGTTAACTGATTTATGATTTATATTGTTTTTTGTGATGTATTATGGTAATGGTATTCTACTCTTCTCCCCTCCACCAACTAGTAGTAGCTGTGCGAGTCTTCAGATCTCTCATCCGAATGACGGCTGCTGGTGTATGGGATCTTAAAGCCTTCTGGTCAACATTTTGTTACCTCGAACAAATTACTATCAGCTGTACTTTATAACAGGAGCTCTCCACTGTGATGGCTTCCTTACCAGTACTTCAGTCCATAGCCATCGCTCTTCTGCCTGTCCATGGTCATCGTCAGTCTTTGCAATTCCATAGCAACTCTTGATTGAGCGTCTGCTTCCTGAGGCACACGTTTAGATGCCTCTTGATAGTCGCCATCTCATTATGATCACATCCCCGTCGGTGCACCACATCATTGATCACTTTACCATGTACCATTTCCATGGTCCTTAGCCCACGACTAGTCTTCCATGGGTAGCCCTTCCATTATACCTTAGACGCCTTAGTGTTCCTCAGTAGCGGGGCTCAGGAGCAGGTAGGCCATCTCGTTTATGCAGTGGTTCCTTGACCACTACTGCTCGCCATCTCCTCCTTCCTCCTCCTCCTCCCTAGCCAGTGCCTCTGGAGTGTACGGCAGGCAGCGGGCGTGGCCCGGTAGCGCTGCCCAGTAGCAGTATCACGACGGCCTCCCACATTGTCTTAGGAACGATCCCTCAGAGGACGGACCGCCGCCACCTGTCATCGGATCCTTCCTCAAAGGACGCCGCGTCGATTCATAAAACCCATGTCAGAAGGACATAACCGGCGCCGCCTTCCAGGAGTCCCTTACGCCTTTCCTTCCCCGACTGGAGCTTCCAGGAGGCGTTCTCGAAGCTTGCCGTAAAGTGGGGGCGGCTGGAATACTATCACTGATTAACCCAGTCTTGCTAGTTAATCAGTTCCCAGTTCCGTGTATGGGTTGTATGTTTTATTCATTTATTTTCTTTGTGTGTGGTTGAGTTTAGAGAGAGAGGCGTGGCAGATTTTGTTGGCTGTCAGAGGCACCACACTGAGGTGCCATCAGGCAGGGCCCTTGTGTGTAGGTGATCTGTGGTTCTTATCTGTTGACGTGTGTGTGTGTGTGTGTGTGTGTGTGTGTGTGACAGAGAGCTTGAACATGTAAATAACGTAGTCTAGGCATTTTATGAACCAGTCAGAAAAAAACGTACAGGCGTCCGCTTTACGTAACACGAAAAGGTGAAATTAACTTATCTACACCTTGGCGTAACCCAATTCCACCTCACATAATTCGGCATTGGTGAGGGCGGGTTCGCCTTGAGTCACTTTTACGTAAGTTTGTTGAAAATTGGATTTTCCTCAGATAGATTGCCGGATTTTTTTATTTTTTCTATTCGTGGAAGGAGATATTTTCTTAATTAGTTCTGGTACACAGATCTCTTCCATACTGGGTTTAGTAAGCTGGTTACTAATATGTAGATATGATATATAGTGTATAGACGGAGGTGTGTCAACAGAATGGAACATTCGTACCAAGAAGTTCTTGTGTAGTATCGTATAGCAGAAGGGGCGAGGCATTACATCTGCCTGGCTGGCTCGGTCTCACTGCTGCCACCGTCGCCTCCTTGACCACCACCACCACCACCTTGACAATATTACCAACATCACATGCATTTTCGCTGCAACCGTCGCCATCACCTTCATAGGGCAGCTTTGTGCCGCTCTCCACGTAACTGTCCTCTTGTATAATGCTCAGACTGCAATATGAAAATCCGTAGGTGGTTGAGAGTTGCGAGTTTACCTTTGACCTGCAGATGGTAGGGTAGGGTAAACCATAACTCATTAACTTAACATAGGCTGCAGAGCGTAAAGACATCTTGCAGGGCGTATACACATAGGTGCATCGTGCGCTCGGGCGGGCATGATGAGGGTTGGGGGAAGTGCGCCATTGTTGTGTGTAGGCGTGGTTAGGGAGCCGGAGGGCGTGGGTGAGATACAGATGTGGTGATCAGATGTGGGGGACTTCAGGCGTGGTGACGTGTGGCCTTGGGCACATGCGGTCTAGGGGCGTTCCCGGCGTATGGTGACCCCGTGTCCTTCGTCACCACAAGTGTCCCGCGCTCCCTTCCCCCCCAGGCGTCACCCCTGTCGTCCCCGATATCCGTGGCCGCGGGCGGAGCTTTAGCCAGAGAGTAACTGGCACATTGTGAGACACGCCCGGAACTGTTCACGACGCCACGAGGAACTGAAGTCTTGAGAGTCGTAAGATGTGTATACGTCCTAGTCGTTCTTGTGGAGGATTGTAGAGAGTCGAAGTGTAGCTAACAAAGCATTACTTGGTGTAGCTGGAGGATCGTGTAACTTGTACTGAGGGAGACGAATCTACCTACTTTTGATGAAGGCTCGCATTATGGGAGACGAATCTACCTCCTCTTTTTGCAGACTGTATTGAGGGAGAAGAATCTACCTCATCTCGTTGAAGGCTCGAACTGTGGGAAACAAATCTGCCTTCCTTTGTTAAAGGCTCGCACTGTAGGAGACGAATCTACCTCTTCATGTTGAAGACTGTACTGAGGGAGACGAATCTTCCTCCACGTTGAAGGCTCGTACCAAGGGAGACAAATATACATCATCTTGTTGAAGACTGTACTGAGGGAGACGAGTCGACCTCCTGTTGTTGAAGGTTCTTCTGTTATCTGTGCATGGTCTCATATTTGTCCACTCCACACTCCACGCGGATACACATACACGCTGGTTTGATTGGCGGCGGAATATATCCTTGTAGAGTGAATGAATGAGAGACCTGGCTGTGTCCGTGAGGATGAGGAACCTTAAGCTGCAGATTTTTCCCTCACTCTCGACAGGCGTGAACTCCCTCACCTTATGTGAACTCGGGATTTTTCCCTCTCATCTGCTCTCGTTCAGTCGCTATTCTTTATTACCTGCTCCCATTCTTTCATTTCAAATTCAAACTTGATGGGAAAATTTGTAGGTGAATAGCGCCATAGTGTTTTTTCAGCGTAAGAAACAGACTCGAGGAAGCCTAATTTTCGAGCCCCATTTAATGTTGAGGGCACACAACAACACAATGCCCTTCCATTAGTGTGACCTTAAGACATAGAGGTAGTCCATCTTGGTCATCAGCAACTATACATTTTAGTGAATCAGAGGAATTTCTTGTTGTAAAGTGACACCAGGACTGATGGTGTAACTTGATTTTATTGAAACGTATTTATTAGAGGATATCTGATATTTGTTGGTCGTTCTCAAGGATGACAATGTTGTGGTGCTAGTGGCAAAGATGTAAGACCCCTGCTGGCAGTGGAATATGTTGTTGGCAGAAACTACTGGACGGTCATAGAAGTTATGAATATATTTTATGTGTTGTGGTGGATTATATTATACATCATGATTATCTTTTTTGGCTTTATAATTATTCTTTTTCTAAGATCATGGCAATAAGAGACTGACACACAACCCTGCAACTTTACGTGTTCCTCGAGACACTGGACATGGAGGAGGCTTGGAATGCCAAGTCCAGAAATCAGAGAGAGGAGCAGGAAGGAGACACCGAGTGCATGAGTGGAGAACTGTGTCTCGGCACCTCGTATGACACGTGCCCCAGTGGATGTATATTTGAGCACAGACCTGCTATGTTGGTTCAGGTGTTTCGAGTCGTTTTGTTGCACATGTTTGTTGCTATACACATTTCGTAGGTGTTATCAACAAACCTTTTGCGAATGGATCTCTTGGGGAGAGTAATTTGCCTGTTGCTCTATCAGTGTCGATATCATCGTCTTGTGTCGTCTCATTCATACATTGAAAGCGTACTTCCTCTCGCAGTCACCCCTCGTGTCTACACTCATAAGACTGCTAACATCCCTAGACGTTAGCAGTTAGTCCTAGATGACAGTCTCCTCGATAAGCTTTCATCAGCAATAGACAATATCCTGTAGCTCGATATTCTTGCCACCAAAAGCCCACACTCTTGCCACCAACGTGACACCGCTACCACCAGTTCCTCAAGCTCTCTTAGCGCCACACTACTTCCACTAGCTCCCACACAGCTGCCAGCATTCCCACACTGCTGCCGCAGCCCCCGCACCACTGCCACCAGTCCTGCACTAATGCCAACAGTCTCACTCCACTGACATCAACCTTGCTTGATTACCACAAGCCATGTAGCACTGCCAACAACCGCTGTTGTCACCAGTCTCCTGCCATTGCCAGCAGCTCTGCACTATGATCATTAGCCCCGCACCACTGCCACCCGTCCAGCATTTGTGCCAACACACTCGCTCCACTGCCAGCAAAGCTTTACGCCTTTGCCACCAGCCCCACAACATTATCACCAGCTCTGCATCACTGCCAGCATCCCCACACCACTGCCACCTCCCCACAATACTAGTAGCAGCCCCATCTCCCCCACTCCACCATCAGACCCCAGTCCGAGCGGGCGCGTCCCTCACTTCATCTACGGTCGGCTCGTTTGATGTAGTGTGCGGGCCACCTAGTGAAAATTAATCTCTTAATTGATGTAATTATTGCCATTAGAAGGGCACAGCTTGGTGATTTAGGAAGCCTGCGATGGAATTTACAGTCCGTCCCGAGTCCATTGTTTTTAACTGATGTGTTATTCAGCGTAGAATTAATTGCGATCAAAAATTAGGCAAGGAGTAATGAGGCGGGACGGGGAAGCTTCAAGTGGGAGGATCTGTTTCACCGGCGCCTTTGATTCATTTTGATTTGTGCTCGGCTGTTGTGACGTCACAAAGACGATCGTGACGTAAAAAGAGAGCGGCGTCCACGTCACAAAAAGATCTCCTGTTGGGCCACACGGAGACTACCACGTGGGTACTCGACAGCGCCTCGCGATCGCCTCGTTCTTGACTTAATGCGTAAAGTCTTTAAGCAAAGTCATCCTTCCCGTGCCATAGGCGAGGACTGTAGAACGTGGACTTGATTCCGGACGTTCTGATGGAATCACAAGGTTACACTTGAATGAAGGAAAACTGCAGTTAATGCATTGATAAGACCCACTGAGGTTATGATTACATGGAATCGAACGCTCGGCCCCTCAATGAGCATGACACAACAATGAGATGGCCCGATAGACTGAGCGGGAGACCCCGAAGAACAAGAGCGCCCGATGAAAGGATGTCTTCAATGGCCGGCAGCTTCGGCTAATAGGCGCCGCTCACCACTCAATGGTAAAAATGGAATGGGAGATTCTGTTGAATTCCAGGCGACCCTCTGGAGGCTTTTTTTCATTAATGCGACCATTTGAGGGTGTGATGGCCCGTAGAGGCGGGAGCTGCTGGTGGTCCAGGAGGTGGCGGCGGCGGTGGTGATGGCGCGGGGAAATGATGGTGGACGTTTTGGAGGCGTTGGGGGAGTTTGGTGGCGATCATGAAGCTTGGAGGTGATGGGCCCCCCTGGAACTGACGGGAATGGGCGTCCTATCGATAATAGTGATGGTAGTCTTGGAAATGATGGTGATGATGACGGACCTGAGGGAAAAGATGGTGATATTGGTCTTGGATAAGAAGTATGGTGATGTTGGTACTGAAGATGAAGATAGGAATGGTGATGGTAGTTCTGGAGATGCAGATGTTGATGGTGGTCCCAGAAATGGTTGAGACGGTGCTGAACCTGAATGCAATGATGATGGTGGTGATCCCGAAAGATGATGGTCGTTCTGAAAATGATGGATTAGAGATCGTTGTGTTGTTGAAAGTTATGCACTGGTCTGTAGTCGATGTCTGCTAATTTATGGTAGCTTCACTGACCGCTGGATGTTGTTAGTGCCATTTGTGGTTAGTAGAGCTTGGATATTAGGCATGAAAGTACTATAGGTTGATGGTAAATCTGTAGTTGGTGGTGATAATCCATATGGTGGTGATGAAGGTGAACCTGAGTTGTGATGGTGGTGGAGGTAGTCCTAAAGGTTTTGGGCAAAAGGAGTTTGGTTGGTGGCGATGATGGTTCTTAAGTTAATAGGATTCTTAGAGGTTATGATGATTTTTCATAACAGTTGGGTGATGATGAGAGATGATGATGATGGCTCATAGCGGATGGATGTTGATGGTGGAAATGATGGCAGTGGTCCAAAGCTGATGGATGCTGCGGGTGGCCCTGCATGTTTTGATGATGATGTCCGTGGTGAGTGAATGTTGATGTTGGAAGTGATGGATGTTGTGGTAGGTGATCCGTAGCAGAGGAGTTACTTTAATGTCCTGGTTGGAGGTATGATGTTACGTAGCAAATAAAATGAAGCGGCTTCTATTCTTTCTCGTTATTAAGGTTATTGCTATTCTCTGTTTATTACAATTATGACATTTTCTTTTTTATATAAGGAGGGGAAATAATGCGCCATGGGTAATTTCTTTCGTAGATAAGGTAGGCTGTAATTGAGGTTAAGCTTATCATGTAATGTTATCGAATAAACTTGTAGTGTTGTGAGCTCGCAACAAGACGCTTCTACCCCTAGATTTGAGATTATGACACGACGAGCTGCTTCAGTGACATGTTTGTGGAATAGATCAATTACTGCTTTTATTATGCTTATCAGTTGACTGTTCTCCAGTATAGGTCGAGTTACTGTGACCTTTCGTCGTCTGCTGTCCTTAGAAATGGCAAGTTTTTGACAGAAACCAAACCTTTTTTCAGGAAGCTGAAACGTGGCGTGAAGGATCCTTAGGAGAAGATATCTCATCCCGTCTCATGCTGGTGTAATGCGCGCGCGCTCATCCTCTTCCTACGCTGTCCGACATGACCATCGCGAGGAAGAAGAGTTAAAAGGCCTGATAAAGATTATTGTCATCAAAGTCACCAGGCTGGTTGCAGCTGTATTTGCTCCGTACCATCTTATCGTCAAGACAATTAAATTTTGACCTTAATGTCCAACAGAAGTTTTCAGTTTCCTTGGAGAATGACGAGGACAGCCCCCGTGACCCCATCAAGGGCACCACCTTGGTCTCACATTGTTATTGTAACATCTTAAGAAAAAAAAAAAGGAAAATGCAAAATCACCTGACTAAATGCAGCCATGACTGGCGTGAAGAAATGTCAAGAAAAATCAGGTTTGTTCAGTTTGAAGGCCGTAGGGTTGGCCAGTCCGAGAGGGGGGGCACGCCTTCAGACATTATGTAAGAAAAATCCTTTTGAAGACTGTCTTCTGGAACACTGCCCAGATACAGTGGTATTTAGTATGCAGTATTTACCTGACAGCTAAAATCAAGTTGAATGATTACCTTAAGATTACGTGTCACCATTCCCAGGAGTCACATAAAGTAGCAAGTGTTGTTTTACAGGAAATTCCTTTGAAAGATCTTCGTGACAGCGTTGCCACATGCAGTGGCATTTGACAAAGGAGCATCCTATTGCCAAGGCGCACTGAATATGTCGAGTCAGATTGCATAAAAAGTTTATCGGTCTCGTTGTCAAGTAGCGTTTGATCCGTTTGACCTTTTTGTCAAGGAACACATATCTTACTAAGTCCTGTCCTCAAGGAGCACTTTGATATGTTCGGTCTTATCCAGGAGTACGTGCACCCGGCTTAGGGGCCTACCGTGGTGTGGTTTGTGCCATCACCCGATGCACCTGAAGTTGTGACGCATACTCATTTGTCGTGTCGTAAGCTCACACCACCAAAAGAGTTTCGTTCATGTCATATGATTTTGATGTGTCTCAAGTACATACCAACAGGAGAGGCCCGAGACGCAAGTTCTCACCATCGCAGGAGCTATGGGTCGTATGTTCGCCTCGCTGTGCGAGTTCACACCTCTGTAAGACGTGTGTCGTAAGATCACACCATCATACGAGTTTCGGGTCGTAAGTAAGAGTCATGTGTCGTAGTGTCACATCACCATGATTTGTGTGTGTGTGTGTGTGTGTGTGTGTGTGTGTGTGTGTCATAAGTTCACACCATCATGCAGGTTCGATGTTTCATCAGCTGATAGCATCCTTAAGGGCAGGTCTATTCTATTGGCAGACAAGGGTCTGGAGCCGGACCGCAGCGAGGTATGGTGGGGACCCCTGCTTCGTCCCTTCCCTGTACAATAACTCGCTGATAACGCAAGAAGTAAATAAAATAAGATAGGACGGTATTCATTTACTCTACGACTGTACTTGGAAACATTTCATAAAATCTCTCTTGTATTGACTTGTATCCATTTTTCCAGTTATTTTCAGGGCGCACATCAACCTGAAATAGATTGTAACGCTTCATCTTATTTATTCTTTCTTTCGTTATTTTAGATGAAGCCTCTCCTCCGGAACCTTGCCACGTAGAAATGAAGTGTGAATGGAGGACTTTCACTTGTAGTAACTGAGAAGCTCTGCCCCAGGGTTTGGTGTGTCATGTGTTCAAGGCATCAGGGGAGGTCATTGTTGTCAAGTAACCCCACATCAAGGCTGTGATGCGTCACAGGTTCACACCACCCCGAGAGTCGTGTGTAAGATAACACACCGTAGGCGATTCACGTCCCGTAAAGATCACACCAGTGTTAGGTATTCTTCATTCGCAAGATCACACCAGTGTTAGGTATTCTTTCGTAAGATCACACCAGTGTTAGGTATTCACTCGTAAGATCACACCAGTGTTAGGTATTCATTCGCAAGATCACACCAGTGTTAGGTATTCATTCGTAAGATCACACCAAGGGAGATAAGTTTACTGTATTGCTGCCTCAGTCCATCGCAAATGTTGACAGCATCGCTGATGTGTTAGCTTGTCGTAGGCTGTCGCTGGTAAAGGAGACATATAATGGTATGATGAATAGTCCCTAATGGTGTGTGTGTGTGTGTGTGTGTGTGTGTGTGTGTGTGTGTGATGCTTTGATGTATTTGAGGACTGCCCAATGGTTCACTCGGGACTTACAGTGATGATCTGATGTGATAGTGTTGACCTGTTGTTGTGATGGTGATGACCCAGTGTGATGTTGGTAATGATCTGGTTTGGCGGTGGTGATGGTGGTCGTGACGTACTGAGGCGGTAGTGATGACCCGTGACGATGATGACTTCTTGTGGTGATGGGATAACGTGTTGTAATGATGTTGATGGTGACCTTGTGATAGTAATGATATCTTATGGTGTTGATAACTGTAGTGCTGTTGATAACTTGATGGTGGTGATGATCTTGTAGCTGTTAATTGTGGTGATGTTGAAGACCCGTCGTTGTGGTGATGGTGGTGAACACGGCCGTAGTTACAAGTGTGGCAGCAAGTGTTCACGAGGGATCAACAGGTTGTGTCTGAATGTCATGTTGTGTTGATCAAGATCGATGTGAGTGTTACGCTTATGACACATTATTATCCTTTTTTTTTAAGCATGTTATTTTGCGAATACATATTCGTGCTACTATTAGTTAGGTGCAAATTGCAGTAAATGTTCCTGTGTTTTATGGCTGTGGAAAAGAACTTTGACGAGTATCATTACTGGAATTGTATTTTTTTTTTTTTTTTTTTTTTTATATTTGTTAGCCGTTTATCGCGTTAGCGAAGTAGCGCCAGGAACAGAAAGAAAGGCCGCATTTGCTCACATCCATTCTCTGGCTGTCATGTGTGACGCACATAAATACAACCTCCTATTCACGACCAGGCCCCACAGAGCTCTCCGTGGTTGACCCCAGCTGCTGCTTCATTTTCACTGGTTCAGTCCATGAAGAGCACGTCGCCCCCTGTATACCACGTCGGTCTAGTTCACTCTGACCCGTGCTCCAGCATGATAATAATGAAATGATTGATATTGATAGTAATGATAATGATAATAAGTTATTATTATTATTATTATTATTATTATTATTATTATTATTATCAATAAATCCCCAGGCCCCTTTTCGGGGCTCCTTCAGCTTCGACGCTGCATTGCACGCTGGAGAAGGGTAAGGTGGGTTCCTCTGGGGCGAAAAGCTCCTCTGCGACGGTGGACTTTATTTTTTCCAGTAACGATATTACAGCCTTGTTGGAAGAGATTTCCCGCGCGCGTTGTTACCAGGCGGAGTCCGGTAACACCAGTTTTATAAGTATTATATGGCTGATAACAATGTATCTATGAAAGTGCTGATTCGATCATTTCGGGAGGAAGGAAAGAAAGTAGAACAAAATATACAATTAATACGTGATACACGACTCCTGAGTGTGGTGAACGTGACCTTTGACCTAACTTTCTTACCCAATACTTATACCATCGACCTATCGTAGGGAGATACCGTATTACGCATATATGATTCTGTTTATAATCTTCCTGTGGTAAATCAGTACAGTTTAATAGCAGCTGACCCCCCCCCAAAAAAAAAAAAAATAAATAGATAAATAAATAAAAAAATAAAGATAGATATTTTGTGGTTCGTTAAAACACATGTATACTCACACTTTGACGTCACCGTAATTTGTGGTTACGTCACCCAGTTGTGTGACGTCATCATTCGTGACGTCATTAGTATTTGGCGCATGCGTGTGGTGTGTGGGCAGCCCCGGCAGAGCTGCCCGGGGATGAAAAGAGAAGAGAACACTTGTCCACCCTCACAAGGCCTCAGTAATACTATCCGAGAGATGGGTATCTGCGGATAGCTTACCCGAACTGCTGGTGTGCGGGTAGATGTTAGGAGAAGAGGAGGGGGAGAGTGGAGGTGGGAGTTGAGGGTGGGATTTTCGAAGCTCCCTGAAGCTGTTGTCAAGCTAATGGAGAATACTCCCGGCGTCGGGTGTGGATGTACGTGAGGCCTTGGATGAGAGAGATGGTGGTAGCGGCTGCTGCTCATGTTGCTGGACCTTTCCATCAGAGCCTCGCTGCTTGGCATCATTGGCTCCAGCAGCAGTGGGCCACGCCTGGTTCGGGCTGAGTTAGGGACTTTATTTCCGTTGAATTTGTTTATGTGCCCACTTCTCACTTCACAGGAGTTTACATTTCCCTGCTCCTGGAAGTAGCGCAGCCTTGGGCTGCAGGCGCCTTTAGGATAATTATGAAAATATGGAGTAAATATTGGGAATAGTATCAGCATTTTATGAATAGAGATATTTGATTACTGTGTCACTGGTAGTATGGCCTTCTTGCTGTTAACCTGTGAAACTGTTGCTTTCATTGATGCAAAGACTGACACCCATACATTCATTCATGCAAGCCTACAAATATGTGGATAATTGGAGAGTTCATCCCAGCATTACATCAAACTATATAGTATCAAGTACATTACGAAAGCTATATAGGTACTGGTAGTCACCTGTGATGATCTAAGGTAGGGGATTATTACTGGAGACTCCAGGGCATGGTGGAGTTATGTATGTTGGTGCTTGGTGGCTCTGGTGCCCCACAACACTGGTGCCTGGCTACACGAGGGTCTGGCCACACTTGTGCTTGGTTACACAGGTGCCTGGCTACACTGGGGTCCTGGCTACACGGGTGCCTGGCTGGACTAGTAGTGTCTGGCTACACTGGTGTGTGTCTGCTCGGTACATGTTTACATTGTCAAGTGGTCGACGTGAGGTACATCGTACGTCTGTTACTCCGATGACGAATGTTTTGTCGTCAGCGTAGCACGTCTCGGTGTGATCGATCAATGGTTCCCTCCGTCATCGTAAAAGATGATGTCCGTCCGTCTAGAGTCGCACGTTTACCCTCATCTGAACCTTGGTTACGACTCGTAAAAATCTACATCACATACTAATGATATATTGTACAGTTATTTTATCAATGAAGAACAAAAGCTATAACATGATTCTGGATTTTGCGTGAGTTATTTATAAAAAAAAAAAGTTAAACCTGTTGCTTAACCTACCTCATAACTTGAAGAAAATTCCATTTTTGGCCATGGCACTGAATACAGATGGTTTTGATGATTTCCAGGCAGTATTTGCACATGATGTCATTCTCAGTGACTATGCTGCAGGGAAAGTTATGCTATAAGTGGCACCCTGAGGTGTGTATGTGGCAGTATGTAGGGTATAGGATGGCAATAGCCTACTTCTGTGTTGCAGTATAGTAACGTCGATCCCCTAGGATAAGCTGAAGATGAAAACACTGGTGGTGGGTGGTGGTCTGTGCAAACCTTTGCTGTGGGACAGCGTTAGGCGACACGATCCTCGTACGAGTGACAGACAAGCAAGTACCAAGCCGAAGGGAAGGAGTTAGGAGACTGTAGAGTGGTTTATGAGGTGTGGGGGTTGGAGGCATGTGCATGGAAGGTTGATGAGATGTGGTGTAATCAGGGAGTCTCTGTGTGAAGATGACCAGGAGAGGTTGACGAGGTACGGAGATGAACTTTGTGTGTTTCCTGCGTGTGAGCTTGTACAATCTATAACAGTAACTCAATATTCACCTCCCACTTGACGATCTGGGCTTTGGGAGGGTGAGCGGAGAGGCTGGAAGTGGTGGTAAGAGGAAGATAGTGTGAGGCGGCGGAGTCGGTTCAGATTCCCATATTCATCAGAGAGGCTGGATGGAATCTCCTCGAAACAGAGGTCAGATTCTTCGTATCTCAGATCCCTGCTCCTCTCCGTGGTCGCCTCGGTGTTTGCTCGACGAGCTGCCGGGTTCATTCCTCTGGAGGCCACTAAGGAGTTATGATGGAGTTATGAAACACCCAGTTACACCAAAGTGTATATTCATCCAAATATACGCCAGATACCTAGATATCTACCAGATACATCCACTTATACCACCAGTACACCTATATGTATAGTATATATACAGACTATAAGCATCAGAGATATTTGATAATATATTTTGACAACATAGTACAGTTAGGATAGATAGATTAGTAGATTTGGGTATTTGTGATATATTAGGGTGCATCTGGCGTGTTTGGGTGTACGTGTTTTGTAGCACGCTTTCTTGCTTTTGAATTCTTTATCTGTATGGATATTCTGCCATTAGATATGGCTGACGCTCACTCCTCACCGCAGAAAAAGTTCGCATCAATAATAAAGCTGTATGAGTTGCATGACGTCGAATGTTGTGTGTACGGTGGAGAGAGCGTGTGTCCGTAGATTAAGTGCCTGCAACCCACATGTAGGGGATGCAGAAAGAAATGATAGCAACTCGGACCAAGGAGGGGAGATTGACAGTCACTGTATAGTTTTAGGCTTGCTTCGCTGCCGTCACCGAACCCTCCCTACACCAACCTACCTGGTCTGTAGTTGCCTGCCTCCTTCCATCTCAAGTATGTCATGCTGTAGGGTTGTTGAAGTTACTAAAGGAGAATCTCGTGGGGCAAAATTACCAAATGCATCTTTTTAATCACTGCAGAACTGTATGGTACCCAGTCTCCCTGACTAAGCAGCACTCCCTAAAGAAATGAAAGTCTACGCCTACTCGTAGATTGCTTCAGTGCATCACATAGTTCAAACGGTTCAAGTTTGGATTGTAAGAGTTCACTCAAGGCACAGGAGTGTAGTAGAATTCTGGTGGTCTCTTGGACATTTTGGAATTAGCGGTGATGAAGGAGCATTTGCTGAGGATAAATCATCTATATTTTGCAATCCGGAAGCGAGGGAGTGGAGAGGACTGTATATCTCCCTCTCCCTCTCTCAAGAGAGGGAACGGAGGAAAGAGTCAAATGAGGATCCTTTATCCTCAAAGGCTCAGTCATCTGTTCTGGAGGCTCTCCATCTCGCGTATGCGGGAAATAGCGAGCATCTCTAAAAAGATCCAGCCATCAAAACACAAGTTATACTTCTCGGTGACTTGATGGGGGAGAATAGATAGTCACGTTAGATGTAAAGAACAAGACCGATAGGACTTGGGAGGTCAAAGAATAACAAACTATGAAGGATAAAGAACAGAACTCTCCATTTTGAGCCTGAGGATTGACCCTACTGTTCGCCCGTGGTCACGTAATGGAGGAGGATGTTGCATCAACATGTGACACCTGAAGTTGCAGTATTACCATGGAACATTGAGTCTCGAAGTCAAATGTACATTAGTCATAACAGCGGAAGAAATCAAACTATCGGGCAAGTTTTTGACAGTGATGCAAAAGTAAATATGTCGAAGATTTTTCGAAAGGAAACCAAGATATATCATTTTATGTAAATAGTTTTATGTTTAGATCCTCTTTAAAGGAATTCAAAGTATATAAATCTATATCAGTAGTTTTAAGTTTTTCGATATCCTTTATCGTGGTTAAAAGCCGAATAAGTTTTTGGTTCAAGAGCTTTACAGATTCCACATGAAAATGTGTGTGTGTGTGTGTGTGTGTGTGTGTGTGTGTGTGTGTCTGTGTTGTGGTGATGGTTAGGTTAGGCTGTAGGCCTATCAACTGCCAGGGTCATTAAGGCCGTCAGCGTCAAGCTACAACCACCAACCGAAAATCTTTTAACCCCTTCCTCAGGTTATGAAAGATTATTCTAATACCATGTACGTTCTCACTGTGTGTGTGTGTGTGTGTGTGTGTTTGTGTCACATTTTGTGTCCTGTACGGGAGGGAGTTTTCACACTCGTGGGCCCCCATCTCTTAAACCTCCTATATTATCGTACGTTCTTTGTTAAACTTGTGTATGGTGTCTACATTGACAACAACTGATATCGACGTCTTTGTTTTTTCCATTCATACACCCACCACTATATAAAAGTACCACTTCAGATTTTCAGTTTCGTGCTTCATGTTTTGTTCTCTGGTTGTTTTATCCATGTATTTCTTGAAGATCTGTTTGTTTTTGCGTCATCACTCTGGTGTCAGAGTTAAAGGTTGAGAATATATCACTGTTCTTTCTTCCAAAGTTGGCAAATTTAAGGCTTTCAGCTTTTGCCAGTAACTTATCTCTTACAATTTCAGAGGCATCATCATTGCTTTTTCCAGACTTTCTCTTGTGCTTCTTTAGATGAGAACCATATTCTAGTTTTGGCTTTAGTTAATATGTGAACAGCTTGTAAATATCTCTTTATCCATATACTTTACCGCTGCAATTTAGGTAATTAGCCCACTGTGTGTGGATTATCATTTGTGTATTCCGTGGAGGAGAATTTTACACTCATGTTGCCCGATTTCTCAAGCTTGTAAGTATGTGATGTGTCCCAGCTCACGTATGAGTACCATTTGTGTGTTACGTATATGAATTTTACCACTACTGTTATACTGTCAAGGACAGTATAGTAGAATTTAGTTTTTCTAGCCGTTACTTGCCCATATTGTGGCATTTCATGAACTTATATCTACTTTACACTTTCTGCGCGGTGCGTATGCCCAATTACAGATTTCACCATTTCTCTGCAATTCTCTTTGGATAAAAAAAAGAACTATTCTGTCCTTGTTATGTGGCCATACTTCAATCTTTGTTTCTGGATTTTGCCGCAATGTCTTTATAGGTATCCTACATAGTGCAGGTGGAGAACCTTTCGGGATGGAGACAGGAATGCTTGAAGAGTTTAGGTTAAGCGTATGCTTCAGGTGTCCTAGTGTTAAAGCATCACGATTGTGCTCAAAGGTCATGATCATTGGATTATCAGATCCCAACTGTACAGCTTCACTGGGCCAACTGCGGCCAGCTTGTCTATTTGGACGTGAATCACCGTTGGCAGCAGTGACGTTGTTTTAATGACAGTTGCTGAAGTAATACGTCTTCTACCGATCTAATGATAGTAGCCTCCTAATCTTTTTCAATTCATGTGCTGCCTCTCTTAAGGTAGTGCCATTTCTATCTTCGTCAATTAAAGCACCGACAGTATCTTGTTAGTATTCAGCCAGTTTCCGAGCTCAGAGACCAAAGTGATATCTATGGATGAAGGAAAGATGACCAGTGTTTCTGCGTAGGGCCAGAGGATCAAACTTTAAGGTTATTACATTTCTCAGTCACTGTGCCTGACGATATAGCTAGTACCTCAGCTGGTATAGTGATGTTGTTCGTAGCACTTTCATAGCCAGTATTGAAAACATCATTCCCGTGCCCAGTACACATGTAAGAAAGTATGTCCATTAATTCCCGACAAGAAGGGAGAGGATTTCCTGTGCATGTTTCCATGTGTGTGTGTAGGTTTGCGAAGTAACAAGCTTGAAGCTATAGTGTACAGAAGTATCTGAGCTTATACGGTGGTGCTGTAGGAGAACAGGAGAGAGGAGAGATTTAGGAAGAGTGGTAGGATAAAGAAGTAAGGGGTTGCAAGAGTGACGTGAGGAGAGGAGTTTTTTGCCGAAGACATTTCTCGGTGGGATAACTCGGGGAACTGTGATAATGTGAGTTAGTATCAGAGAAGAAAATTAGTGGTGCTTGTGGGCGATGTGGGTGTGTTGTTGATGTGAAACTAAAAGAGGAGGGACGACCAGGGGAGTGTGGAGATTGATGGTCACTGTGTGGGGTGAGTAATGATGGTGCAGGGTAGGGATGGACAGTGTGTGGGGAAAGTAATAGCGGTGTGGGTGGTATAATATGTTGTTTTAAGCTAAGGGACAACTGCTGTGAGAGTCAGCGAGAGCTGGGTGGTGTGGGCAAGAGGCAGTGAGGACCAGGAGGGATACGTACACGGGAAGGTCAGATAACACAAGACATGATGGGGTATGACGAGGTCATATGCTGGAGGACATTCCATATCTCGTATGGTGGAGACCAGATGGTGAAACACAAGGATAGAGTGCGTGTGTAGGGTGGTGGGGGGCGTGTGTGGATGTGGATGAAACTAGAGGAAGAGTGTGAGGGGTAAAGGAAGGGGCGATGGTGGTGGAGGAGGAAGTAATGAGGGGCGGGAGGTGTGAGGGGCGCGAGTGGCGGCGGTGATCGGCCGGCGTCGACTTACTGGGATAAGAGCAGGTCGGGTGGAGGGCCGGATCCTCTTACTGCCGGCCAGCCTTATGACCCGCCGCTCTCCACCACCACCACTGCCGCCATCACCACTCTCCACCACTACCACTATCACCACTCTCCAGCACACACTATCACCACCCCACCACTGTCACTCCCACCATTCCTCCACCACTCCCACCATCACCACTGGCTGTGCTCCTCTACCACTACCACTGTCACCACTCCATCACTGTAACGTGTAAACACCACCACCACTCCTCCAACACTCCCACCATCTCCACTCCAACACTTCCATAAACACCGCCATCACCACCAGGACTTTACCTGTCTACCTCTCCTCTTCCTACCACAATTTTCGTACTACACATTAGCCATGTGTCTCCTACCTTACGGTATATTTGTTTCCTTCCTCACTGCACCGTCACTGTGTTACTACTCTGGTTTTGCTTCACAGTCCCTCTCTCAATAATTATATAGTACGTTTAACGACGTAGGCTTCTGTTTTACGTGCACGCTCCAGCAGTGTCGCCTCCATTACAACCCTCCCCTAATTACGACTCCATAGTTACAGTCGCCCTGTCTCTCTCATCGCACGTCTCTGCCACCTCTCAGTTCGATTCAGTTGTTTCTACACAAGCATTACCTTCCTTGTGGCATGTAGATTTCACTATCCTTGTGACCTGGATGGTAGTATACGTATAAGTTTGAATGCTCTGGGTGTGATGCTAGTGTCACCAGCCCCCTGTCGCACTCCACACGGCTACATCTCGCCCTGTGTTGTGCGAGAAGTTTCTTACATGTCGCACAGCATACATACTCTAACAGTGTAAAGTCATGTTACGAACTGTACACCTGTGGTGTGAGCGTAGGACGTGAAATGTACCATCCAGGTGCTGCTCTTGGCCACCATGTGGTTGTAGTTGTAGTTTTAACCTCTTGAGCAGTAGGGTACAACCCTTTAGCGCGGGAGCACGGGCGGTAAGCACAAGGGTACAGCCTTTAGCAGCCTTTAGTTGCAACGGTACAGCCCTTGAGCATGAGAGTTGGATGGTTGGCTGGCTATAGGGTTGTTCCGTCGTGCTCATTGGTTTAAGGTAACTGTGGTGCGTCTTCATGATTTCTTTAAAGTAAAAAAAAAAAAAAAGAAAAAAACCCAGTAGCAACAGGCATCTTACGCACCAAAGAAGCGTTGTTGTTATTTAATGTCTGAAGCTCAGTTTAGGACTACGTGTGTTTGTGTGTGTGTGTGCGTCTGTTTCATATCTGCTTATTTAGTAAGTAAAAAGAAATCTTTGATTCGTTAGATATGACGTCTTGTATTTTTTTTTCTTGGTATATGAGATAGGACGGGCAACTGAATGCCCTAATTATGACCATATCGTAAACGAATTATCATATTTATTTATTATACTTCGCTGTCTCCCGCGTTATTGAGGTAGCGCAAGGAAACAGACGAAAGAACGGACCAACCAACCCACATACACATGTTTAAATACATAAACGCCCACGCACGCACATATACATACCTATACATTTCAACGTATATACATACACAGACATATACACACATGTACATGTTCATACTTCTTGCCTTCATCCATTCTCGTCACCACCCCGCCACACATGAAATAACACCCCCTCCCCCCCGCGCGCGTGCGAGGTATCGCTAGGAAAAGACAACAAAGGCCACATTCGTTCACACTCAGTCTCTAGCTGTTATGTTTAATGCACCGAAACCACAGCTCTCTTTCCACATCCAGGCCCCACAAAACCTTCCATAGTTTACCCCAGACGCTTCAATCCTTTGACAGCACGTCGACCCCGGTATACCACATCGTTCCAATTCACTCTATTCCTTGCACGCCTTTCACCCTCCTGATGTTCAGGCCCCGATCGCTCAAAATCTTTTTCACTCCATCCTTCCACGCACACACACACACACACACACACACATATATATATATATATATATATATATATATATATATATATATATATATATATATATATATATATATATGTGTGTGTGTGTGTGTAATGGCCATCTCATATGCGCTACACTGTGCCGGACCCTAGATCAAACCTAGATTTCTTTTCATAATCACTTTTTTTTTTTTTCCACAAGTGGATTATGTCCCGGCCATCATTCTTCAGCTGTTAGTGCAAGCCGTTAACATCAGTCACAACTCTGGATCATCAGAGGACATTTGGCCACAATGTCATGCCACCATCACCAAGAAGCATCACTCCGTCAGGTGCTCTACCTGCCATCGTTGGTACAACTCACCTTCATTGCAACGGCCACATACACAAACACCTGACCGACCTCCCAAACCATCATACTGCCTGCATAAAAATTACACAAGTAACAGAGCAAAATGAGCATCCCTTCCCTTCAATCAGCTAACCCCTCTGCCTCACCGAACCCCATTCATCGATCAGCATCGTACAGTTCAACACAAGTGGCACCTAAAACGAGCACACAAGTGCTCAGTCGTATTGAACGCAACTCAGTCCTCGTTCAAAAACACAGACTTAAGCCCATCGTTCCTGCCTCCTTTCTGTAATTACACAATCCTGACGCAGGACAGATAGCATAGGGAAGGAGGACGCAAGACATACAGCATAGGAATGGAGGAGGACTCTTAACAGTTGCACACCAGAACATCCCATTCATTGACATCTCACATAATATGAAAGAGATTACAGACACTGACAGCAACACACTTGAAATACAAAATGTAGAAGTAAAACTACACAGCACTGACAACAAAATCAACACCTACATACCTTCCCCTTTAATCTGCCCTTCCATGTACCCTGCTAAATTGCAGAACCTAACCAATTACCTAAGCACCTATCTATGTGAAGATTTCAGTGCCCACCATCCTGCTTGGCTCAACACTCATACCCAAGATTCCAAAGGCGATCTACTCATAAACAAATTGCATCCTTTCAACATCCTCAGCCTACATAACCAGCCAACCAAACTTCCACACCACCAGCTCCAACTGCCACTGTCGCTAAACATTAGTTTTCGCACATCAGCATTGCACACGACGACCTCCGGAGACTCACCACAGGAGCTCTCTGACCACTTTTCCATTCTGATAACTCTAAACCTTACTCGGACAACCCACACAGCTGTATAAAAGGAATGATTGTATATAGGACTCGTATGGAACTCATGCTTTAATACTTCACTATAGGTGAGTTCTCATCCTTGTAACATGCCATTTCTTACAATAAGCAAGCAGGCTAGGAAACGGCACAAGGCACAAGGACATAGAAAGAAATGTAACCCAAAGTTCTTCCCACAAGCTGTAACCTCGTAAAGCAAAGAAACCAAGTCTGATAAAAGCACCCACCACCAGTAGAAATCACAAAACAAATCCAGACTCGAAACAACACCATTACCAGCCTGACTGATACATTCTTTCCTCAGCACACTGAAGCACAAACCTCACAGCATCACATTTTGTTGTACGTAGAGGAAGACCCACACCTCCTGCAACATACCCAGCCCCCACACATAAAGCACTTCTGACCCAATCGAATGACATCCCTTCTTCCAGAGAACGCACACACATATTCGTGAGACAGTGCTAAAAAATCAGCCACGTCCCTAAACGGGAAAGTCGAGAAAAACCTACACAAAGATCCATCCAAAATCAACTGTTGCTTGTCCGCACATCACTACCGCTAACACACTCAGTGAAGTCAAACCTTAAGGAACTCTCCTGCAACAAGCAACTGCAAATGGAACAGACGACATATGAAACTTTCGCATAAAACGTTTGCCTCAATTGCAGTCCAGTTATGTACAAATAACTATAATGACTCCTGGCTACACAACAAAATCCCAAACGCATAGAAACTTGCCAGCCTTAAACCTTCCAAACCACTCACCTGTTCCCTCTCATATCGCTCTCTTATCAGTTCTGTCTTCAATATCTATGCTGAAAGAATTGATTAAAAAAGATTCTCGCTTGCGCAGACAGCATGGCTTAGACCACAAGCACAATTCATACAATCCTTGCACACTATGACGTAGATGGCTTCAACTAACACAGCCCCCCTTCTCGCACAATATTAGTGGCACTAGACACTAATGAGCATTTGACATCGTCCCTCGACACATCCTCGGATACTTGACACCATCCTCCACAACAATTGACAAAAATTGTCAAAGTAAAGAGCTGCCAGCGAAGCCAGACTTGTTCAAAAAGACGTCACCTCTAAACTCCTTAAGGTCTAAGATAGAATTTCTGATGGATCACTTCTTTCTCCAACCTCCAACCCTTTTTAATCTCTAACTTCATATCCTCTCGTCTTCCCCTGTAAGCCTCGATATGAAGGTGTTCTCGTATGTAGACGCCCTTAGCATCACATCACAGCATCCTTACACTGCCCAAGCAAAAACAGACTTGCAGCAATACATGACACAGCCAAAACGGGATGTCTTCATCTCTACAGAAGATTTCAGTCACCCTGTTGTCTCGAGACAAACAGTGATCCAACCTGCACTCTCCTGTCGCCTTGAATGGCTAATTGATTATGCTCGAAGATTTATTCTGGGCATCATTTATAACACACACACATAAATACTCCCCCCTTCCATACAACAAACATCAACGCTATAGCAGCAGACACACTAGATACCCTCAGATTTGGACATGAAAGTAGATCCCCGAGTATCCTGTGAAAACATTTCGTCTACGCCACACAAACTACGCCTCACCTACCTGGCCGTCCACGCTCTCGAAAGCAAATATAAGAGGCGCACACCACACAGAACAGAGCGCTCGGAAAAATCAGAAGCCATCTGGCAACCAGAAACACTCAGCACCTACATAGCAAAAGTAAGATTCTCCCAGAACAAAACCACCTCAATGTGTTCAGCACTGATTTCTGTACATCAGCATTAGACTTTCTCCATTCAAACCATTCCTTAACTAACCGTCATCCTCGAGTAGAAATAAAAAGTTTACCCTTGCTTCACACATCAGTAATCTATACTCGCTGATCCCCCCAGCCCCAAGCAACACTACAGTGACAACACAAATACACCAGAATGAATGACTGAAGCACCAAACAGCCTTCGTAACCCAGTCTGACACACCATCCCACCAGACATACACCCTTCTGAATCACATATCCCAGACATATACGAGTTACACTTTCTCGTATGAGCTCTGGACACCACCCATCTCTGTAGTATCATGAACGGTGATATGATCATGTGACCCTTCATTCCTAAGATGCACCTTCCATGCTGACGTCACTGTAGATACTTGCTCCAGCTTAAGTTAGGAACTCGTTTATCGACCAGCCTTTCTGGGATGAACAGTTGGGTTGGTTGTGGTCTGACTCCCGCATCCAGGATTCGAACCCAGGGAGGCCCGTGTATATGCCGTAGGCAACATTAGGTTCTATAATAGGGTTATAAAGTCATACCCAATAGATAAATCACTCGTCTATCAGTGTGTAGTGTGATGAGAGGCGGCAGCGGCTGTAGCTTGGCGTCCCTCTGGGTTAGCATCTGCATGAAGCACATACCAAGGGTATCCAACGCTTCTTAACGTGTCTAGTGACATGAGTCCGTGAAAGGCGTTCTCTGTTTTACCTCACTCCTCACGACCAGTGCATGAGAGCAAAGAGAGTGGTAACGAAGAATGATTTCGAGAAAATCTATTCGTGGAACACCTATACCATTGGGAACGTTTGATAAAAATGAACTGCATTGTTCTGCAGTCCATCATCTACCCTGGTTTGGCCCATGATGACGCTTATAGTTCATAAAGAAGCAACGTGAGGTGCATCACACCGCTGTGGTTCCCCTGACATGAGTTGTACATTAAATCGGTCAGCGAAGGCAGCTGTTAGTGAGACGAGAAGCTTGTGACGGATAACTTGACGTGCAAGTTGACACCCACACTATCTTGCACCTCAGCGACGTTTTTGTTATAATAACACTGACACCAAACCCTTCTGACACCTCTTATGCGTTTGACATTCAGTAACATTACACATTATAGATTAGATTCTGTCCAAAATGGTTTCTTTGGAATCCTGTTTTACGTAATGGATATGTTTTGTATATCTCGTGAATATTTTGTGTTTAACAGTTTATTTTTTCATATTATGGGACAGAGATTGTATTACATTCCTTGGGTAAGGGAGTTACCACCCACCCTTAGTGTATGTGTGTGTCTGTGTGTGTGTGTGCGTGCGTTGGCGTCGGGGGTGGTGGGGCTAGCCTAAGGGTTGGCTTGGCAGTGTCTTCCTCCCTGCGGTGGTCTGACTGGCCGGCTCGGGAGTAGAAGGAGCGGTTCTCTCCTCCAGCTGGTAACCCAACACCTTATTGAGTAGTTGGTCTACTCTATCAAGTCTTTATTGGATAGCCGCAAGACACGGCCGGGAACCTGATGGCGTCTCGTCCCTGGCTACACGACTCCTCCAAGCTGGCGCGGGTTGGTCAGGAGGCAGGCCAGCCCCTGGGGTTGTCGTCCTCCCTTGAGTTTTCTGATTATTGTATATCGGGAACAGAAACTTGTTGTTGTTGTTGAACTTGAGTCGAGTGGAAGAAACTTGACCAAGGTCAACCCTCGTGATTATGACAACCTCCCTGGACCGGTTACGGGGCTGGATGTTAAGACCTCCCAATCCCAGGAGGGAGTTATGACTGCACTATGTCTCTCCTTCGTAATGGTTACGGAAATAAAAAGCCATGACCTGGTTGTGTATGTCGCCATAACCTTCAGGGATCATGTCATGATTTCTGTGTGTCACGTACTAATCTAATCTAGACATGCACAAGGACTCCTGGTATCCTTTAGACGATTCATAATGTGATATTTGTCCCTGCTGTGGTGACTACTTAAATGTTTACAACGATTAGGGGTTCTAGTGTGTCTGAGCACTTGTATAAAAGATGCGGGCAATTTGTACGTTAATTAAGGGGTTCATAAACGTTCTTATGCCAAGGGATAAAAGTATTTTATTAGTTTTTTTAATATTATGAACCTGAAGTTTCAGGAGCCTTTGTCACCGTCCTCTCCTCTTTCCAGTCAGCCTTGGTTGGATTACCAATCCTCTCACAGAGACTGGTCCCTTCTCAAACATCACGCTGTATCACCTAATCGGGCACCTCCCCTCGACAGACCCCACCCTGTCTCATTCAGGCATGTGCCCCTACACAAAGCACGATTGATTACAAAGGAATGCAAACGTCAACAGACTTTTGGGTACTTTCGAGGATGGCTTTTTGATAGTTGGTAAAAAAATCGATATTGATAAGAGAAGGAATGCAAACATGACCTGGAGAAACACGTATAAACTTTACGTAGATGTAACTAAAGAGACTTCAATAATGTTAGTCGTGAACCTGTAACATTTTTTTTTTCAGTTGCTTCCCTAACTTATGTATGGTGTTACCCTAAACAACTGTAATTGTTAATCATTTTACGTCGTTAAGAATCCTGTTAAGGAAGGACTTTGCCTCATTCAAGGCAAAACGTGTGCCCACGACTTCGTATCCATTTCCACGAGTAAAATCAGACTGATCTAGCTGTATACAGCTGCAAAGATCGAGTCAATCAAAGCTTTTGATGATGTTGAACACTTGCATCAATCATCTCTTAACCCTCTCTTTTTAAACTAAATTAGTTCAGGTTGTGCAGTCCGCTTTCATAATACATTTTGTTTTCCTCAATTTGGGAATCATCTTAGAACCTCGGCACTATACCCATTTTTTTGTCTTTTTTTGAAGTAAGGTGATTAAGGTTGAATAAGGTATTAAAGATGAGGGACGCATCAACAAATTTAAGGCGTGAAAATTGTTGCAGTTTGCCTTCTCTGTTTTACAACCGGTGCCTAAAACTTTGTACTTGCCAACCATGGACGTCTTGTTAATTAAGCTGTAATTTCTGGGCAGGGGCTTATTATTCGTTTTGAATATGTGTTACTTTGGTAATCTTCCAATCCTCAGGAACTGTTCCTGTGGCAAGTAACTTAACTGAAAAGAGAGGCAAGGGATAAATTGTTTCATATTAGGTTCTTTCATTGTTCTTGCATAGATCTTATCGGGGTCTGCCGATTTATTTACTTTCATCCCTTGTACTGTGGATAATATATCTTGAACGTGTACATCAGTATGTTGCAGTATGTTCTCTCTTAACGATGGAATTCAGTCTGGGACTTAAACTGCGACTTCAACGGTACAGAAGAAAAAGCTTTTGTATCTTTTATGGCTTCCATATCTTAACAAAGTAAAATTATTCCGTAATCAGTGAACTAATTAACCTGAAATGACTCTTGCTTCTAACATTTTTCAGTAATATACGCTTATATATATATATATATAT
Organism: Panulirus ornatus; assembly: GCF_036320965.1. Taxonomy (NCBI): domain Eukaryota; kingdom Metazoa; phylum Arthropoda; class Malacostraca; order Decapoda; family Palinuridae; genus Panulirus; species Panulirus ornatus. The sequence goes on along the minus strand of NC_092234.1, from coordinate 30,444,652 downwards.
ATATATATATATATATATATATATATATATATATTTTTTTTTTTTTTTTTTTTTTTTTCTCTTCTTTTTCAGCGCATATATAAGTAACCTAACCTATCATGTTTCTTGTTCTCTGAGATTCTTGTGTGTTGCGTTGTTAGATTACATGCAGTTATTTTTTAAATTCTTACACCATTTTAGCATATTAGTGGAAGATGACCATCTGTTACGTATTAGCACATACTTGTAATGTCATCATGAATCCTTTACAAGCTACATCCCTATCGTTTTCACTGACGGTATCATTTCAGCTTAACCTCTCATAAACAAAGCGAAGCTCTGTAATATTTTCTCACGTATTTTAAGTTGACATGCATAACTGGTAATGTTGAAAGTTACTGCAAAAGCGCTTTGTCTGAGAGCAGTTGTGCCTAACTTTCCATCAACTTCAGCATTATAGACAAGATCTCGTTTGTAGGTAGGACTAAGGCTATAGTGGATTCGTTATAAGGAGGTAGCTCAGATTTTATTTAGGGCAATGCCAAACGAGTAAAGCCCACAAGTGCAGCCCACGTATGGAACAAATGGGTAATGGGATTCACACCATTTACATAGTTATGTCAAAATCTGTGATTGTAATCAAATCCTGTTTCTAACATATTTCTGCTAGCCGGCCTTTCATGTGCCTGTGGTGTCTGTGCAGGAGGGGCTGTAAGCCTGTCTTGTAGTTATCTTCTTATGAAGATTATAAATTCAACAAGAACAGAATGGGAGTTATTTAGAGCTACAACATTTTTCAGTGTAGTATTATGCTTAGCTTTAACTAAGAGCAATACACTAACGCCATCATTGTTTCCTCAGTCGTTGTTATATAACCCCACCCTTTTCCTGCTTAAGTCTCCAACAAATCTCTTTTATTCAGGCATCCCCGCCCCAGACATCTATCCTGTCACCTACACTGACATTCTCTCCAAGACCTCAACCAGTCTCACCATTGCCGCCGTCTCTTACCCAGAGCCGCATTCTGTCGCGCCTAGACGTGCATCCAGTGTGGCAGACCCCAACCATGACTCGCGTCGATATGTATCCTGTCTAGCAAGCTCTCTCCTGTGTCAGCTTAGACTATTATGTCCCCGCCTCCCCTTCAAAAACCCCCCACCCTGTCTCCCTTTGGCATGCACCACTTCCAGCGAGACAGCACGCTTTTTCACGTAAAGATGCATCTCTCCACAAAACCCCACCCAGTAATGCAATACAGACGTGGGCAGAATTCTTCCTTCTTCTTCAGCAATGGAGTCATTGGACAGTGAAGTCACATGCCACTAGATGTTATCAAAATAACATTGTTATAACATTTAACCCACCGTTTGATAGATTTTTTTGTATACTTGTTCACCGTTTTTCGGTTTAACGAGGTAATGCCAGAAACAGACGAAAGAACGGCCTTATTTGCTTACATCCACTGCCTGAATGTCATGTGTAATGTACCAGAACTAAAACCCACACCTTGCAGACCATTTCCATGGCTTCATACATCCAGGTTCAGCCCCATGACAGCTCGTTGCCCCCTGCCCCCTCTTCCCCAATATCACACCAGTTTGCTCGACTTCATACACCCGTCTCACCTTCCTGAATGTTCAGACCCCAAGCCTCAAAGCCTCTTTCAACCCATCCTCTGCCACTCCTGAAGTCACTTTGCTCCTCTACAGTTTGATGTTCAGCGCATGCCACCTCTCTCTCAATCACCACTCTTCCACACAGCTTACCAGGTACGCTCAACAGACTTGCACCTCAGCATGTGTGGCAAAGCGGCAGAAGTGAATGGGATTGCAGTTGAGAAAGGAGACGGCAGTGTTGTTATTGATTGGATAGTCAGGTTTTTCACTGTATGTATGATGGTGAGGTACCTGAGGACTGGCAAAACTGCTGTAATTTGCCATTATAAAGGACAGGCGTACAAAAGTGAACGCTCGAATCACAGAGGCTTGATCAGTATATATATATATATATATATATTCTTTCTTTCAAACTATTCGCCATTTCCCGCATTAGCAAGGTAGCGTTATTGGGAGGGATCACAATTTTGCGCGTGATCAAGTATATTCCTATGAGTCCACGGGGAAAATGAAACACGGTAAGTTCCCAAGTGCACTTTCGTGTAATAATCACATCATCAAGGGAGGCACAAGAGAGAAAGATAACAGTCAGTTGATATACAACGAAGAGACGTAGCTAGGACGCCATTTGGTAAACAAGTGATTGTCCAAGACAGACAACGAGCGTATCATAAACTTATTATATGGACAGGAAGGGGAATAGTTCACAAATTTTATTGACCATAAAGCTAACCAATTTGTGTAGACCTTCACCAATATTAAGGTTATAATTCTTTGTGTATTTGATAATAGAAGATTCAGTGATATTTCTCGTGGTACTGGAGTTAGAGTTGATAACTGAGATGGCATTACTCCGGTCAATACAATGATCATAAATTTTAGCGTGATAAAACAAGGCATTTAATTCTTGTCCTGTTCTTATACTAAATGTATGTTGCTTAAGTCTAAAAAAGTTCCTTACCAGTCTGCCCAACATAAAACTTATCAATTTCTACATGGCATTTTGTAGATGCATCCAGAAGAATTTTCTGGTGCCTTCAGCAACAATAATAAAGAATATCTTAATCAGGAACTTACGCTCGTTGTCTGTCTTGGACAATCACTTGTTTACCAAATGGCGTCCTGGCTACGTCTCTTCGTTGTATATCAACTGACTGTTAACTTTCTCTCTTGTGTCTCCCCTGATGATGTGATTATTATACGAAAGTGCACTTGGGAACTTATCGTGTTTCATTTTCCCCGTGGACTCTTAGGAATATACTTGATCACACGCAAAATTGTGATCCATATACACAATATATATATATATATATATATATATATATATATATATATATATATATATATATATATATATTTTTTATGTAAAAGAGCTTGTTGAAAAAGGACCGTAACAAAATGCATGTATCACCCTTTCCCAGAATACTCGACAGCTGATATTAGATTATATAATTTGGGCCATTCTTTCGTCTGTTTCCTTGCGCTACCTCGCTAAGGCGGGAGACAGCGACTAAGTATAATGAAAAAAAAATTCCATTTACACTTTCCTACAAAATTTCCAATGTGGTATATACCCTACTATGCGGTGCCCCTTCAAAATTATTTTCCAGCCGACTGATGCCCCATCGTGTATTCATGTACATGGATTAGGACGGTAGGATCCTATTACTGTCCTTCAGCAGATATCCTTGTCAAAGACAACCTGATCCTCTGTTCCCTGTCCATCCCGTGTTCTCTCAGGTACGTCGACAGGCGCTTCCTCTCTCTCTCTCTCTAAGCTCCACCTTGGTTCATGGCTTGGCACTCCTTCTGCGAGGCCTCCCCTACAGCGGCACCTTCCCCACCAGGCCCCACTGGGACCCGCACTCCTGCCTGGATTTGCCGTCATCTTTCGTTAATTATTTTTTTGTTTCGTGTTGTTGATTTGTTTGTCGGTATTATCAAAGGAGTGTTTGGATGTGTGTCGGGGAGGGGTGGGGGGTGGGGGGGGTCGGGGTGTCTTTGGGTGGGGGTTAGGAGGGGGCGGCGGTGGTGTCGGGTCCGTCGGCGCCTTTTGTTCCCAGTCGGTGCCTGGACGGTGTTGTGACCTCGCTAATCCGACTGTGTCCGTCCCTGCTCACCTGTGCTTCTCATGATCTAATCCCCGCTCGTGTGCCAGAGGGGGGTCGTCTGTGGCCTGCCTGACCGATGTTGAGCACCTGGGTCGGTCCGTCGCTTCGTCTCGTGAAACAGAGCAGGGGCGTCGGAGGCGGTGTACATAGTGATAGATACTGGTGAAAAATAGCGGCGGGAAGAGGTGGTGATGATTGTGCAAGGGAGGGGGTGAAGGAAGGGGGGTTAGCGGCGAATCCTCTCCCCCCCACACACCTCCGGGAGGGGGCGGCGCAGACAGGGGTATCGTGTGCGGCGGCGGCTTTGGTGACTGGGTTCCACAGAGGACAGAGGTGGCCGGCCCCTTGTTTCTTCCCAGGACAGGAAAGTGTGGGGAGGGGAATATGGACGCTTTAGGAAACAGGAGTTTTGGTTGTCCAGAGATTGATCGAACCTAAGGTGACTACTGGAGCAGATCCAGGGGATGGGAGACAGTGTCCTCATCTCTGCAAGGATCAGTGTGGTTGGATTAGCTTGGCTTGATTGGAGTTGGTTAGGTTGAGATTATACGGTCGGGGTGCTGTGGCATCGTGAGGCTGACTTGGTTAGGATTTGTCAGATTAGTTTCAGCAGGATTGAGTTGGATTGGATATATAGTTTTTGTACATTAATATACATTTTTTCCCCCTCATACGGTTCATCTTTATGTTAAATGATAACCATTACTTATCATTACAAGTCTCCATCTATGAGAGGTTTCCAGTAGCAAGATGGACTGATGACTATCGTCCTGGGAAATAAAAAAGTCCTTTCAGTGAGGTGGAGTTTACGGGGCGTAACATTTCTGGTCTTGTTGTTGTCTCTGCTCTTGTAATTGTTGTACACACTGTTGTTGTGTCTTGTTCTTGGTCCTACTGTTCTTGTTGGACATGATAATGTTTTTGTTTTTGGTAAGTGCTCTTCTAACTGCCGGTCATGCTCCTGTTTTTGTTCTTTTTACTACTGTATTTTTATGTACATAATGACATTTGTATTCTCTGGACTGTGGTAATTGTTCATGCTGCTGTTTACGTTATCTCTGCTGTTGTAAGTGTTGTACATGCCACCGGTTATGTTACCTCTACTGTTGTGATTGTTGTACATGCTGCTGTTGTAGTTTTGTCAACTGTACCGATTGTTATACTCTACTGATGTTGTTCTCGACTATCATAAGTGTTGTACATACTTTTATTATTGTTGTGCACACAGTTGCAGTTGTCGTATACGTAATATTGTTACCGTTGTCCTTACTGTTGTAGTTTGACGTTTATAGTGCTGCTTGTATTGGAAAATTCGGACACACGTCATTGATTGATTTTGTTGTCTCTCTCTCTCTCTCTCTCTCTCTCTCTCTCTCTCTCTCTCTCTCTCTCTCTCTCTCTCTCTCTCGTACGTTCATGTGCCGGTAGTCGTGTACTAGCACATGCGGAAGTCCTTGTGTTTCACGGTCTTCATCTATCTATCTGTTGCACGGTGTCCTGTCATTACATTTTAGAAAACGAATCGGTGAATTTTCGCAGGAAAATTGTGGCTTCGCTCTATATGCCTCCCTGCTGGGCTCGCGCTCTCACCCTCGTGCGATCGCCTTTATATAGTGCAGGCAGAGCGCTACATTGGTAGCCTTTTAAAAATGTATTCGTTTCAAACTGTGGAAAGGTCATGAAGATTAAGGTCATCAAGGTGACCCCGAGTCAGGCCTCCACCATCACCCCCAGAGCGAGTAAAACAAGACATGATACCACCTTAGAGTTCATCATCGACTGAACCCGACCCGACACCTACCGTCGTAGTTTCACCATACGTTTACTGTGGAGAGATGTCTAGTATGTTTCATCAGGTTGAACCCACGATAGAGTATCTAGTTTACAGAAGGACACACTTTGGTTGTGATTCTCGTTCAATTATTTTTATTTAGGGTAAGATTTCATATATATATATATATATATATATCTTCCCCTCTCGTTTTTTTTTTTTTTAATTTTCCAAAAGAAGGAACAGAGAAGGGGGCCAGGTGAGGATATTCCCTCAAAGGCCCAGTCCTCTGTTCCTAACGCTACCTTGCTAATGCAGGAAATGGCGAATAGTATGAAAGAAAAGAAAAATATATATATATATATATATATATATATATATATATATATATATATATATATATATATATATATATATATAAAGGTGCTTATTGATATTTAGTTCTGTGCTCCATTGCTTGTACATTTTTCCAAATTTTCATATGCTCTTACTCTGTCAGTCTACAAAAGGAGATTAAGCAGGTAAGTGTATGAAAAAAAAATACCATGAGCTATTTGATTCCTTAGTACACCTTTGATTATAGAAAAAAAAAAGACTTCTTAAGAATATTATTAAGTTTGATGATGGATTTGACAACGGAAGTTTCAAAGACCTTGGATGTCCTGATGCTGTTGCCAAAGGTTCGTCTCCAGCCGGATATATATATTTAAAGAGAATTATTAGATGGCGTGAATAAGAGGAGCAAGTATGATATCCCGGAGCTGGGATGGTTTAGGAGACGAGTAGTGATGATTACAGGCAGCAGAGATGACATGGAGAAGGGACGATGATGATGTAGATAGATAGATATAAAAGAAAACAGATATTACGTGCTTATATAGATATATAGACCCAAGGTCCAAGCCAATGCGGTCCCCTTAAAAGCAGTCGAAGAAAAGGATACCAAAGCAGAGGCTTCCTCACTGCCCTCCGCTCCCTCCGGCACACGCCGGGCGGAAGACAGATAGGAAAAAATACCTTGCAGGATTGATATGCATTAAGGAAAATTGTATAGGAAAGTCATAAGGTTGAATAAGCATGAATATGTCACGCGTCCCATCACCAACGACATGCATCCCCTCACGTTTTTGTATAAAGACATTAGTAAGGGTAAACGTTAGCTCTAGCCTCTCGACTTACCATATCTGTATTCTTCCTGATGTTGAAGAATAACAATTTTCATTTACTCTCTCAAAGCAGGTGACATTAATCAGTCTTGGTATGTTACAGCAGCATGGCCAGGGGAAGATCATTTGTTAAGAAGGTAGCATGATATACTACTACGTTATGATGACTGATTAAGTGAATTACTTAGTACCGGAAAGTAACAAGTGGTAATAAAGCCTGATTTTGAAGATATGAAGGGTGCTCTGAACAACATTTTCTGGGAGCTTATTCCTCCTATCACTGAAGTTGGTAAAATATATTTCGTACACTTCAGATTGACTCTGTGATCTCTTTTAGTCCATTTCCTCTCGTTGGTGATGTTGGCGCTACTGTGAAGAAATGTTCAACATCGACGTCGTTGAATCATTTAAGTATTTTAAAACATTTTATTGATTGGTTCCGGAGACGCCTCTTGCTAAGGAAGAACAAGTTTTGATTCTCCCAGTCTCTCCTCACGTGGTTTATTACGTAAGGAAGGAATCAATTTAGCTGCTCCTTGCTGCACTGCTTCCAATTTAAGAATTTGAAACGAAGATTTTTTTACGGCATAACATATTGAACGGTGGATGATATCGTAAATGGTATAGAGAGAACAGAGAAAACTTTGAAGGCAAGTTAACACGACAACTTGGTATACTGAATAGTGAATAATGCAAGTGAAAAATGAGAGCAAAATGAACGAAGGGAAGGAAGATGTGTGGTGCAGTCGACGCCTTCGAACACGACCTGCCTTTTTTTCTCGAGAGATGTTCTATCTCTTGTACCATTGGTTGCCGAGTAAAGATACCGTTTCGAATATTCAATTGTTTGCGATAGAAGTGAACGTCCGAATCGTTCAAGCGACCTCCAAAACCATGGGAAAAAGTTCCATCCAAAACAGACAACATAAAACTAACCTGATCTAAGCTAACAAAATTCGCTGGTTTTCCGAAATTGTGATGATGTCGGATTACTTTTATTTTCTTTTGGTTTTTATTCAAGAATAACGTTGAAATTTGTACGACACGAACCTATGCTTTTGGGAAAATAAGGAAGAAATGTCTTCGCAGATTGCAAGTGACCATATTCCAATTTCACTAAGTTGTGTTGAAGGTTATGTTTGATTGAAGGTTTGTAAAAGCTTGTGTGACAGGCCACAAGAGATCGGGAGATTCTGAGTTCTTGGTACAAGAGTTAAGGACTACGGGCTACTGTGTCTAGAAATACATAGGAAGTCTCAGCAGGACTGTCTGTGAACGCCGTTACCATCGTCTTTGATGATGACCTTATCGTTTTCAGCGTCTCGTTCAAAAGGGTTTAGGTGTCAATGATGGATTCCTATACTGCAGAGACGCCACATCTTGCAACAGAACCTCCTGGTAATGGACAGTAACGCAGTTTTAAGAAAACTTCTCATTGTAAGGAGAACCTACAATGTAGAGACCAGGTTTCATGTACACAGTTGGAATTATTTGATCTTGAGAGGAGTTCATTGTAGAGGTGCCTCTTTGTTCAGGATGAAAGTCGATATTTGAAAACTGAAGGATCTGCATACAGAAAACTTTTCACTGTAAATAGTCTCTTGCCTGTATGACAGAATACTCACTCACTTATTGACCTCGGCTCTAGTGTAAACAGAACCCCTTTTTAACTGTAGAAACTTCGCTGTATACCAACTCTTCACTGTACACAAACTCCGATCCTCCCATCACTTTAGATTCCCCGGTATTGTAGACTGATATATATCGCTCTAAAGACGAGTCTCAGCTGTAACTACAATACATTTTTTTTACTGGAAACAAAATCACTTGCGCAAATATACAAGTCCCAGTGAACAGGGTTCCTTTATACCATAGATAGTTTCCAGTACACTGTAGACGGACTTTGTGCACTTTCCACAGACGTTCGTCACTGAGCTTAACTGCAGACAGAGCTTTATGTATTGTAGATCAAAACTCCATTCTTGTTGAACAACTTCATTACAGATAGAGACAGCGGCGCCCGTTTGATCTCACAGACCCCTGGGAGTTGGTGCCCTTCTCAAGTGGACTTTAGTCTTCCCCCCCCCCCCCTTCCCTCTCTCTCTCCCCCTCCTGACCTACCGGAAACCCCTGCCTGATCAGTCATTAAACCGGTGTTCTTGAAAAAAAAGAAAACGAGATTTTATTTCCAGCAGGAGGGTAAGTTTCCGCTCGGTTGGGGTTGGCCACGGCCTCCGGGCGGGGACGTAGCAACGCCTCGCTCCCTGCTCCAGGAGGCCCCTCCTGCCTCACGATTGGAGTTGAGTGAGCTGTGTGGCCTCTGCAGGGCTGTGAGGTTACACGCTTGACACAGTGAGTGATGTGTTTACATGTCGCACTGTATTAATGAGAGAAAGCGCGTTACGTCTTTCCTCACCTTGGTATGGAATTAAGTTTAGGTTTCGATCATAAAGTTCCCTTAGCTTCTGAAGTCCGTCTTTCTCTTTATTTCCGTTGAATGCTTGGGAACTTTAGGGCCTGCATGGGGTCCATGATATACGAAAGGTTATGTTGGCCTCATGAACGCCATCAATCAGTATCATCTTCAGCCGTAAATAGGGTGTAGAATTCATCAGTAACATCAGCAGTAATCAGAGCGTATGATTCATCATCCTGGTCTATAATTTCTACACACCCGCCCTTGGTGGTGGTGTGACCTGACGACACAAGAGTAAATAATTACTGGTTCATCAACACCTGATACATTATTTTCGTCTTGGGTTACATGACAGTCCCGCGTTCCCTCTCCCAGACCGCTCTCCCAGCCTTGTGGTTTACCTGCGGAACTGAGTTAATGATGGTTTAGTGGTCTTTATTGGTAGTCCAGAAGTGGACCATGTTTCTATACCCCTCACGTCAAGTACCCTTATGTGTTAATTGAGGTTATGAATATATCCAGGGAACCAGTAATATGACGCCTCGCGCTACATCGAGAGACCACACTCCTGGTAAAGTTTAGTCTTAACGTTATCTTCGTTTCATTACGGATTTATTAAAGAAAGGATGTAAGAAATTAGAGATTCTGGGGTGGTAGGGCGTTCTGGTCCAGGCTGGGTGATTATCTTGGCACTGTGGAAAAAAAAGATGTAAGGGTATCCCGATACCTTACTCCCACCCCTGCCGATACCTCACCCTCCCTCTCGCTCTTGTGCTGTCTGTCTGTCTGTCTGTCTGTCCGCGTTACCATCACCTCTAACCCCACCCCGTTCTTTCTGTATATCCGTTTTTAAGTCTCTCTCTCTCTCTCTCTCTCTCTCTCTCTCTCTCTCTCTCTCTCTCTCTCTCTCTCTCTCTCTCTCTCTCTCTCAGGTGGTCTAGATTTTAAAAAGCTCGAGGCGAGCTAGCTAACCTACTGTGTCTTAACTCTGTCGGCAGGGCATTGTACCGTTGTGTGTGTGTGTGTGTGTGTGTGTGTGTGTGTGTGTGTGTGTGTGTGGCTCAAGCTTACTGCTGCAGCTTCTGCATGTGTTTCCCACAGTCTTATCTTTATTAATTCAAACTGGGCCATTCTAAGCCATGTCCTTCCGTTAAAAACCCTTTGATCCATACCCCACTACCGTCCCATTCCCCTCCACTGGTTCCTCGCCTTGCCAAACTGACTCCCTTCCTACCTACCTGCATCTTCCTGTGGCTCCCCCTTGTCTCATCTTTCCACATCCTCCCCTTCCCATCTCTTATGTTTCCCTCCCCTGTTCCTTCTCCTCTTTCTGCTTAATCTCTAATCAATCTTAATCTTTCTCCTTTTATTCCCCCGTTCCCTGTTCATACCCTGCCTCTCTTGCGCCCTTACCTCGTTTACATCCCGGCCGCCCTCGTACCCTTGCCCCTTTTCGTACCCCCTTGCCCCGTGCATACCTCTGCCTTACCCATAACCTACCCCTGTCCACCTAAACCTCTACCCCATTCGTGACCCTGTCTCGTTGATAACCTTGTCGATCCTAACCTCGCTCTACTGGTACCTCTGGGCTGTTTGTACCCCTACCCAGTTGATACCTCTACCTTGCCTTACTGTTACCTCTGCCCTGTTCACACCCCTGCCGTACTAGTAGTACCTCTGCCCAGTTTGTAGTAATGCCCTACTGATATCGTTTCCCCTTCCTTTCTGGTACCTCTGGACCGTTCGTTCATACATCTGCCTTCTTCTGTTGTGCTTCCCCGTTCATACCTCTTAACTTCATATTTTTCTGCCCCCGTCCATAACCCTGCGTCGCCCATCACCCTGCTCCGTTCATACCTGTGTCACATCTGTTATCCTCTTCCATTCTTCCTCCCTGCCCCTTACATTCCGTTCCACTTTATTCCACCCTGCCCCTTTCCTTTCCCGTACCACATTCCTCCCACGAGCGGTAGCAGCAGCAGCAGCGGTGGCAGAAGGAGGACGAACAAGGCAGGTAGGGCAGTAAGGTGAGCTGGGGTGGTGAGGGTGACATGAGAAAGGCGACAGACCGGCAAGATTTAAACGTGGTCCATCCCCCTGTTGTTGCCCTGGACCCAGCCACTTGTCTACCTGTTTACCTTGTTGCTTCACTTCGTTCCGTTATGCACAGTTTGTTTACATTGTTTACTTTGTTGATAACTCCTGACACACTACTCGTTTACCTGTTAACTGATTATACCTTACTCGATCACGTGTATGGTTGGCCTCTACTTGAACTAGTCGCTTATGTTGTATATGGAACTCTGTCATTCCATCCCTGGCCACACATTTACTCTGTTTATGTAGTTTATGACTCGTTATCCCGACCAGTTGTTTACCTTGTATGGTTGATTGTGATTATTGCTTCAGCTGCATATGTTTATCTATCTTGATGCGGTTGATAACGGCTTCTTCAAATTATTGTTTATCTTGTTTATCTAGTTGATTGGCGATGGCCCTGACCAAGTATATACGTTGATTCCATAGTTGTGTTTCCCCTTGTACTGCTTGTTTACCTTATATGCTTGATTAATCCTGTTACGATCAATTGTTCTTGTTTATGTGGCTGAGTTTTCCTTTAACCACATTCTTAACTGCGTCTGTGGTAGAGTTACCTCTTCTCTGCCACTTGCTTTGTTAATGTTTTGTTTTTGTTGGCTGTTCTTCCTGTGACCAGCTGTTTGCCATGTTTTTGTTGTTCACTGCTCATCCATTTGTCTGTCTTGCTTTTGTGCTGGATTACTTTTCCTCTGACCACTTGTTTACTTTTCGTTTCTGGCTGATTACTCCCTTCCTCGACCACTTGTTTGCCCTTCTTTTGTGGTTTGTAGTGGTCTGTTTCCCATGGACTGCTTCTCCCTTCCTCCCTGACAACTTGTTTGCCTGTTTACCTTCGTTATATGTGACTGGCTGCCTCAGATGCAGTCAGCTGTGTATGTTTATCTTGCTTGTAAGGCAAGCAAATTGTTGCTTGCATTTCTTGTTTTCTTCTCGGCTTTTTTTCCTCTTTTTTGTGTTTTTGTTTTTAGTCTTTTGTTAGCCCTATTTTACTCATTCGCTGGTTTTCACTATTTTTTTTTTTTTTTTTTTTTTTTTTGTAAATGTTCTGATTCAGTTATTTGCTTACCTTGCGATTAGTGAATAGTTCACTTGTGATTCTGTAGTATATTGTGCTGTTCCAAACTTGATCATTTTGTGTGTTTGTATGTCTTATTTTGTGTATTTGTTCGTCTTATTTTTGTGGCTTGTAGATGATGAGACTGCATGTTGTGCATGGCCCAATCTCTACTTTGTGCCCTCAGTTCCCGCTTTGAACATGGGTTAAACTCACCTGAAACTTCGTGGTTTATACAAGTAACAAAAAACGTATGTAATCGATAGGTGATACAAGGATGGGAAGTACGTGAAGGTATGCAGACAAGAAATGAGATGATACAGCTCCTTACAGGTCATCCTTGTATGATATCGTCACTAAAGTAGGGAGTATTTTTACTAAATAAAACACTGTCATGTAACCAATTTTTACATTGTTATCGATCGATAGTTTTGGTCAAACTATCTGCCTCTCTGCTTGAGCACCATCTCGCCCAGCCAGGTCAGTATTTATTTTTTTTGTGTGTGAGCTGAGACGGCGCGGGCAATTCATTGGAACGTTCCATTTCGGGCTCCACCCACAGCTTCCACTTGTGACGGAAGTGGTCGCAAAAGGCACACCTTTTGTGACGTAAGCTGCTGACGTGTGTTCGAACCAGCTTTACAGAGTAAAGCGTTGCTTAGTTATCGCTGGACAAGTTAGAAAGGCGGACCATTGCTGCCTTTTAGCATATGCTGGTTAGGTACCTTAACGAAGGCTTCTGGCCATAGAGAAACTCCTAACCGTGCACAATAAGTACCTAGATTAGCTCAAATGTTTGATGTTTGCCTTATGTCATGATTATTGCGCATATATTTGACCATCTGTATATTGTGTCCACAGTCTGTGTGATTTTGAATTTGATTTAGCCTACGGTTGCTGTATTGGCTACTGATTTGTTTGCACTATGCGCAGCACAACACTCGTGTGTTCCACTGGCTCGCTTCTGCGCTCTGCCCCTCGAGCACGACGACACGGCCTAAGAACACGACGGAGAGACCCTTGAACACGACGGTACGGCCCTTGAGCATGAAGGAGCGGCCCTTGAACACGACGGTATGGCTGTCGGGTATGACGGTATGACCTTTACCTGACAGTAAACAGTAAGGTCCGAGGCCAGGCCATCATACCCAACGGTCGTACACCGTCGTCCTCAGGGGTCGTAACGTTGTGCTCGAGGGACTGATTGTTCCTAATGTTTGTTTTACCGTGATCACGTATCCAGCTGGTGTGGGTAATACATGTGGCTTGCTAAGGAGTTCCGTTCGTTCACTTGCTCTCACGTCTTTTATGTATAGCCTTAACAGTGTGGCTGTTTGCCTTAGCAACCCCTACCTGTTTTACTTTGCTTATGATGTTTCATGCCTCCTCTCCCGACCTGTTCTGACGAAGTGTAGCGTGATGTGTTATTCTTTCCGTACGTGTATGAGAAACAAGATTGAATATAATCGTGTACTAGTTTATGTGTGCCTTGCTTTTGTGGTAGGTGCTTCAGTCTTCAATATGCTTAAAGCCGTTGAGGTGGAGGGATGTCACGGAGATGGAAGGGTGACGCTGAGGTGACGGGGGTATTGTTGAGGTGAGCGAGTGTCTGAGAGACTGACATGTGGTAGAGCCTTAAGAGGGAGTGCGCCCTGGAAATGATCATGTCATGAGTGACTCTCATGATGAAAGCAAGCACGTTGAACCTGCTGATGTGGGGCGACCGGAGGGTGAGGGAGGCCGGCGATGGGGAGGACGGAGGAAGAGGAGGAGGGATGGCAAGACCATGAAGTAGTGTTGGAGAAGAAGGGGAACTGTGATCACTAGTACCTGCCAGCATCATCAACAGTATCGTCCAGTACCATGTACTACCATCACCACCCACCTCCATATACCACCGCTACCACCTAATACCAGGAACCACCTCACCACCTACTCAGGAACGTCTACCAGCAGTATCACCCAGCTCGCTTCTACCACCAGCACCCAGTGCCATATACCACCACTCCCACCCAATACCATCTGTTACCACCACCACCCAGTACAGCCCGCCACCACCGCGAACTCATAGATGGGAGGATACGGAGGAGAGGGTCCGTGTTGATGAGGAGGGAGTATAGGGTCGGTGGTCGACCCATCGTGATATAGAGACGATAACAGAAATCTTCACAGACGTAGACTAACCACCATTTAACCCCTCCCCCCACTTGCCCCACCTTGACATAACGAGAACATGAACATTAAAACCAGTTTCTTCCTTTCCCCCCCGACCCCATCCTAGCCTTAGCTCCACGTGGGAAACTACCGGAGACGGTGTAAAGTCCAGCGTCAGTGTGGGGCCGGAAAATTGGCGAGTCCGAGGCCAACGTGTGAGTGAGCATAACCCCGTTGGTGTCAGGGCGGGCGTGACCACAGTCTTAGGGAGGGAGGTACACCAGCAGAGGAAGGCTTAGACTGAGCTTAATTTAGACTTAAACTGGGATTATCTCGCTCGGGTAACAAGGCTTCAGCCCCGCGCCCGTCACGCAGCCCCACTGACGTCACGCACCCTACCCCCTGGTCCCCGACCTCTACAAGAACCCCTCCAGCATTTGACGCGTCCCTCGTCAACCAAGTGCGTTGATCATCAGAAAGTCTGCCCTGCCCTTTCTCTACCTGTAAAGCTACATATAACCTGCATGATATCAGTTTTCTGGTATTAAAATCATTCCCATTCTCTCGTCAATATTATTATGATTATTGTTATTACTATTATTATTATTACTATTATTATTTATCATTATTATTATTGTTATTATTATTATTATTATTATTATTATTATTATTAAAGACTTCTTCTTATCCTGTGACGTAATTTGTTACATACTCACATATTCAGTCAGGTTTGTTTGCTTTTAAGGGAAATTAAGATCCGAAACATACGTCTATATGACATCACTCAGAGTGAAGTCACGTGAAGTCACCTTCACAGAAGCGTCATATAAATAAGCGAGTTTCTCTGGTTCTTATTTTTGGTTGGTTGGTAATATCGATTCTTATTTTGGATGATCAGTGATTCGTATTGTTGGTTTTACTCGTGGCCGGTTTTCTTGGGTGTAGATTTTATTTGTATCTGGTTTTGTATTTTGGTTTTCACCTGTGTTTGGTTCCCTGTTTTGAGTTCTACATGTGGCTGGTTTATGGTGTGGATTTTTGTTACTGGTTCTTGATTTTGGTTTTTACATTGGCGGGTTTATTGTGTGGGTTTTCATTCGTGGCTGTTCATGGTTTTTCTTTTTATTTATTGAGACACTTATGTTGGTTTTTTTCTTTGGCTAGTTCGTTTTTATGATAGATATTATCATATGCTTTTGATATTTCTGTTACTAAGATGTATCTTGTGTAGTTGGTATTGAGTGGTTAGATTTTGTAACACGTCTGCTATTAATCATGTGCCCAGCCTCACACAGGCATCTGGCCTGTCCTCTACTTCCAACCCTCTTACTCACACGACCACCACTTCCCACTTCCCCCACCCCCCTCTTACCACCTACTCCTCCCCTCTCTCCTACTCCGAGTCACCTTCTCCTTGCCTCTCTCTCTCCCCCAGCCACCTTCTCCTCCCCTCTCTCTCCCCCAGCCACCTTCTCCTCCCCTTCTTTTCGCTCGACATTCCCTTCCCCCCTTGATCCCTTACTGTATACAGTGAGGAAATTCCAAGATTATTTTTGCGTATAGTGACATGATCTTGGGATGATGATGGTGTGGATGGTGCTGGCGGTCATAGCTGTGTTGGTGATGGTGATAATGATTTTCATTGTGGTGATAGTGATAGGATATCACGTTTGGTAATCGTGACGATATCACTGTGATAACAAATAGTGAGAGTGACAGGTGTAATTGCAGCGCGGAGACGTGTTGACAGCGTCAGTCAAGATGATGATGATGATGATGAAAATGATGATGAATCCAGTAATGGAAATACTATGTAAAGTGTATCATCAGGAGGCCAATTACCAGCTGAAATTATCACATGGAGACAGGAAGCAATAAAGTCCAACGAAGCACTTAAATACATGCATCATTTCATCTTCCTCACCCCACTTCACCCCCTCACACACACACACACACACACACACACACACACACGCTATCACATTCCGGCCATCAGCTATTATCCTGATTCATAGCAGAGTGGCAGTAAATGCGCGGTCTACAATTTGTCCGTGGCCAAAAGTGTGTCCAGATGAGAGTGATGGCGTAGATTAATCACAAGGGTTGCCTCCAAGAAGCTGCATACTTCCCCCTGGTCCTGTATCGTAAGTCGCTCCTCGTTTGTAGTTGTTAATGGGATTTTTTTCCCCCCATCCCTCAGTGAAGGTTGAGCCATCCTATGGTCTTTGAAGGTAGCGCCATTATTCCTACACTGGATGTCTGGTTGATGTTCTTTCGTTCATTCATTGTGTATGTTGTGGAATTCGTGGTTCAGGTCAGTATCACGCTGAAAGTATGTGTGTGTGTTGTGGTCTGTGTAGTACATGGAAGGTAAGTGGTTGTCACAAAGTACGGAGTCACACGGCAAGGCAGTGCGTTGTGGCAGCGACCTCAAGTGCTAGGTCGGGGTAAGAACGTTCTCCCTGGCATTCACACTGAATGTCTTCCCCTTCGACGTAACGTGCCAGGTGGTGTGGGCACGTGTGTCGTACACTGCGTGCTTGGTGCGCTCGTCTCGGATGTGGCGTGGAGGTGTGGCACGAAAGTAAAGATGACATTACTTACTATTATGTTGAGAGAGTATCAGCATGTTATGTATGTTACTTATCATTATATGTTGTTGTAGTACAGAGTGGCCTTAAAGAATAAATTTCAACGACTTACACACACACACACACACACACACACACACACACACACACACACACACACACACACACACACACACACACACATACACACCTTTACACACACACACTCACACACACATATATATACATTATATATATATATATATATATATATATATATATATATATTATCCCTGGGGATAGGGGAGAAAGAATACTTCCCACGTATTCCCTGCGTGTCGTAGAAGGCGACTAAAAGGGGAGGGAGCGGGAGGCTGGAAATCCTCTCCTCTCTTTTTTTTTTTTTCCAAAAGAAGGAACAGAGGAGGGGGCCAGGTGAGGATATCCCCTCAGAAGGCCCAGTCCTTTGTTCTTAACGCTACCCCGCTAACGCGGGAAATGGCGAATAGCATGAAAAAAAAAAAATATATATATATATATATATATATATATATATATATATATATATATATATATATATATATATATATATATATATAATTTTGTTAGCACCAGCTCATTGTCAGAACTCGCTTTGCCACAGTCTGCCAGCCATCCTCAGGGTTTATGTGAATGAAAGGCTGCCTTGTTCACGGTAGTAATGAGACAGTTATAACTGGAGCTGAGGATAAATGTTTGGGACCTTTGTGTGTTTAGAGGCACTGCTGTTTATAAGTTATGTGGTATATTGAGTCAAATTATATATATATATATATTTTTTTTTTTTTTTTTTTTTTTTTTTTTATACTTTGTCGCTGTCTCCCGCGTTTGCGAGGTAGCGCAAGGAAACAGACGAAAGAAATGGCCCAACCCCCCCCCCCCATACACATGTACATACACACGTCCACACACGCAAATATACATACCTACACAGCGTTCCATGGTTTACCCCAGACGCTTCACATGCCTTGCTTCAATCCACTGACAGCACGTCAACCCCTGTATACCACATGACTCCAATTCACTCTATTTCTTGCCCTCCTTTCACCCTCCTGCATGTTCAGGCCCCGATCACACAAAATCTTTTTCACTCCATCTTTCCACCTCCAATTTGGTCTCCCTCTTCTCCTCGTTCCCTCCACCTCCGACACATATATCCTCTTGGTCAATCTCTCCTCACTCATTCTCTCCATGTGCCCAAACCATTTCAAAACACCCTCTTCTGCTCTCTCGACCACGCTCTTTTTATTTCCACACATCTCTCTTACCCTTACGTTACTTACTCGATCAAACCACCTCACACCACACATTGTCCTCATACATCTCATTTCCAGCACATCCATCCTCCTGCGCACATCTCTATCCATAGCCCACGCCTCGCAACCATACAGCATTGTTGGAACCACTATTCCCTCAAACATACCCATTTTTGCTTTCCGAGATAATGTTCTCGACTTCCACACATTTTTCAAGGCTCCCAAAATTTTCGCCCCCTCCCCCACCCTATGATCCACTTCCGCTTCCATGGTTCCATCCGCTGACAGATCCACTCCCAGATATCTAAAACACTTCACTTCCTCCAGTTTTTCTCCATTCAAACTCACCTCCCAATTGACTTGACCCTCACCCCTACTGTACCTAATAACCTTGCTCTTATTCACATTTACTCTCAACTTTCTTCTTCCACACACTTTACCAAACTCAGTCACCAGCTTCTGCAGTTTCTCACATGAATCAGCCACCAGCGCTGTATCATCAGCGAACAACAATTGACTCACTTCCCAAGCTCTCTCATCCCCAACAGACTTCATACTTGCCCCTCTTTCCAGGACTCTTGCATTTACCTCCTTTACAACCCCATCCATAAACAAATTAAACAACCATGGAGACATCACACACCCCTGCCGCAAACCTACATTCACTGAGAACCAATCACTTTCCTCTCTTCCTACACGTACACATGCCTTACATCCTCGATAAAAACTTTTCACTGCTTCTAACAACTTGCCTCCCACACCATATATTCTTAATACCTTCCACAGAGCATCTCTATCAACTCTATCATATGCCTTCTCCAGATCCATAAATGCTACATACAAATCCATTTGCTTTTCTAAGTATTTCTCACATACATTCTTCAAAGCAAACACCTGATCCACACATCCTCTACCACTTCTGAAACCTATATATATATATATATATATATATATATATATATATATATATATATATATATATATATATATATATATGGCCTGATTATGTCACGTGCTCCATTCATATGTAGCAGATTGAACAGGCAACTAATATATGTTGTATCCCTTATGTGGCATACTTTGCCATTGTAGTTTTAGTATATATTGTTATTATTCTATGCAAGAAGTGTGTAGAAAACCCCCTTTTTTTATTTTTTATAATTCGTAAATAATTTTTATCCCTGGGGATAGGGGAGAAAGAATACTTCCCACGTATTCCCTGCGTGTCGTAGAAGGCGACTAAAAGGGAAGGGAGCTGGGAGCTGGAAATCCTCCCCTTTTTTTTTTTTTTTTCCCCAAAGAAGGAACAGAGAAGGGAGCCAGATGAGGATATTCCCTCAAAGGCCCAGTCCTCTGTTCTTAACGCTACCTCGCTGATGCGGGAAATGGGGAAAAGTATGAAAGAAAGAAATATATATATATATATATATATATATATATAATGCGTGTCTATGTTTTATGTCTTTGGTCTTTAAAAAAATACTCTGGATCACTACTTGTCTTTCCAAGCATTGAAGTCTCTTGTGTTTAATAGTTCTGAGATGTTTTCTGCCATTGTTAGTTTGAGATGATTATCCTGAAATGTCTTTGAACATTCATGAACTTGATAAGTGATACTTTATGTGCATTTGCCCCCCCATGACGCGTGTTTATCACTATGCAGGGGGGGTCACATAGTAGTTAGATTGGCAACATTTGAGAGCAACTTTTGCGTGAAACTTTTCCGTTTTCATTTTCTTACCGCAGCATTAAGTTTTCTGTGATACAGTGTAACAGCGTGGTACTTGACATACCCTCGTAAAGATGAAAATAATATTAAGACGTTTCTGAAGTATACAGATAAGATTGATTTGCTCACTACAACAGAATAATGTCAATGTCTTATCTAAAACATCAAGAATTAGATGCAGAGGAGACACGCAATTATTTGCCATCTTTTCTCATTGATTGTGGTATATTTTACTCTTATCAGAGGCGCTTCTGTTTTGCTACTAAATCTATTACGAACGACTTCCTGTTCATAAGTTATTTTACGTTAAAGTATCTAAGACGCCATTTGTTATACAGAACGTTGATGAAGTTTTAAGATTTTTATTTTTTTTCCTATCAGTCGTTATTCAGATGACGATCTCCATGAGCGGACCACAGCCGCCTTAGGATACTTAACCGTGTACGTATCACAGACCCCCATCTTGTAAGTGAACAGGATCCTGCCTATGCTTGTCGCCCTCAGGAGGCATATCTGGTAACCCATCGCTCAGCTCCTGCGCCCCGTAGGCCATGTAAGTCCACCCCCCCACCCCTTTACCCCCATTCCCCCGCCTTGTCTCAAACACTTCACATGACGTAGTTCCATTAGCCAGTATGTGAACGCAGCTGCCTGCAGACGAACCAGCCCACCGACCAGAAGAAAAGGGTCGAGTCGGAGTCCCTTTTGGCTTGAAGAATCCAATCTCGCCGTGACGGACGCATTGGGGATGAGGGGTGCGACAGAGGAAGGGAGGGAGGGGTTTAGAGTGAGAGAAGGAGGATTTTCGTCTGGATTTTCCTACCACTGTGCCTGACGCGTTAGTCTTCGGGCGTCCAGCGTTCTCAAGGCTTAGGTGTGGTACGGGCGGCTCTAGTGTGTGTGTGTGTGTGTCCTGAGCTGTGGAGGAATTGTTTCGGTGATGAGAAACTCGAATGGCGCTCCAGCCGCTGAACTCCTGAGAGAGAGAGAGAGAGAGAGAGAGAGAGAGAGAGAGAGAGAGAGAGAGAGAGAGAGAGAGAGAGGAGAGTGTGTGTGTGTAAGAGATAGAAAGAGAAAGAGAGAGAGAGCCAGCCAGCCAGAAGGGGGAGTTTTTGCCACCCTCTAATTACTGCACAGTTGCTGCAGTTCCCAGCCTCCCCTCGGTAGGGGTTCTATTCTCTCTCCCCTCCTCGCCCCCTTTCTTTCCCTCTAGCCCCCTTCCTATCTTATCCACGATGGTCAGTCTTACGCGGCGGCCACCTGCAGTCATAATAGCGCGCCCCAAATCACGGCCTCCGAGCCAGCCAACCTCCTTTACTGGAATCCTCCTTTGTATCTCCTTATCTCAAGCTGTAATCAAGACAATATTACAGCGCTCATAGGGCACCGTACTGGAGCGGGTTGTATACCATGACCCGCCAGCTGGTACTTTCTCTCCGAGCCTTTTAATTGCTGGCAGTTTTATCTTTTATTTCTTGAGCCCTTTTTTTTTATATATTTATTGGCTTCGTAACTGTCTTGTTGCATTTGTTATTTTAGCGTTTTTTTTAAAGAGTATTTGCTATGTTAGAAAGGCTTGATATTTAAATATGTATATCGGTCGATGTCCTCCTCATTTACTATATATGTATGTCTGAATGTTTGTGTGTGTGTGTGTGTTTTACTGGCTTGATGTTCCTTTATTTTATGTTCCGTTGTTGCGACTGTTGATTTGTGTTTAAGATTTTCCCTAATTCAGGAGTACCATACAGTGCCCGTTTGATGTAACTTCTTTCGGTGATTCTTTCAGTGACGCAGGTGATGGAGTTTTGTGTCAGTTTTGACGCATATATTTGGCTCCAGTGATGACGGCAGCACAGCAGAGCACTGTCAGTAGTAAGGGCCGTCTGGGTAGAGGTCTGGGATGTGGGATTTGAAGCGTTAGTTGACTCGGGGTTAATGGCTGGGCCATTTTGAGCACTAGTTGTCACTGGGTTACTGGAAATGACTGGGTCATTTTGGGCACTTAGTTGACCCCCAGGTTACTGGCTGTACAGGGCCCAGCAAGGCAACCCAGCAGCAGAACTGTGGCGGCGGTTGGCTGGCGTCGTGGAGCGACCACAAAGACCGGACGTACTGCACTCATCATCAGTCTCCTGGGGCCATGCTAATCCCTTTTTTGTGCCCTCTTCCCTAACGGTCAGAAGAAATAATAATATCCACCATTGATGAGATAAGAGGGAGATATGGGCTGGGTGATCACCATATTCGAGCCCTGGTATGTGCGTGTAGTAGTACCCCCAGCCGGAGTTTGGAAGCAGCACAGTCGTGTTTCTGTTCTCTCAGGGGTCCTTGAAGGTCCGCCCTGAGCTGAGGCCGTCCCGGTGACGGCGCAGGATGAAGGTGTTTCTCACATGGCTGTGGGTGATGGTGAAGGATGGTGTGTGTGTGTGTGTGTTGGGGGGGGCGCATCTCTGATAGGCAACGACGCCCCTCGCGATGATGATGAGTGAAGGGGTTGCGTTATCCTTTTTTTGTGTGCGGTGTCGTTGCTCTCGTGACGGTGAAGAGTGAAGGGACTTGGATACCGTTTTTTTTTTTTTTTTTTGAGGATGTCGATGCTCTTGTGACGGTGAAGGAACTGTGGTGTTTTCTTTTGAGGGAAGGGGTCTCTGTGTGGGGGTGCCCTCGTGACATGAAGGGACGGCGATGTCTTCGCAGTAGTGAAGGGTCTGTGACTTGTCTTATGGGCGACCAAACCTTCGAGACATTGAAGAATTGCAGCAGCTTTTTGCTGGCATAACACAAGGAGCTTTCTCAGTGGAGGTTATGATGATGATGGTCGTACCCTTTGCACTGCTTCCTAAGAATTCATAAATTAATGCTCAGCTGACTTGAAATTTTTCTTCATTTGCAATTCCTTGCTTGTCAGTCGTGGTATCATTGGCCATAGATAGAATTTCATAAAGGAATTTTCTTAATTGATCAACATGATTGACTTGTGCGATATTAAGCCTAGCCATGGGATCTGATAAATCTCTGGACCCTCTGCTATTACACCACCATTAGTTTGAGGGAATAGGAAGACTGACATGTTAGGAGCAGGGAGACTGGAAAACATTGGCACATTAAGGGAGTGCCAGGCCCCAGGGATATTTTTTATATTTTTGGAGGGGTTGCACTGAAATCTAGAATTTTGGATTTTCCTTTAATTATTCCCGGCCCAGTAGCCAAGGGAGAGAGAGAGAGAGAGAGAGAGAGAGAGAGAGAGAGAGAGAGAGAGAGAGAGAGAGAGAGAGAGAGAGACCTGAAAATATGACCCGATTTTACTTATATCATCCCAGGGTTGTATTACAGCCCTAGAGGCACTGAGAATGAGAGGGTCTGACTGTTCCTTGATTTATTCCTGTCTTCGAAAGTTTAGGACATCCTGAAAATGAGGATTCCAGTTTCCTTAAATCATCCCAGTGCCGGATAGTTTGGAGATCCTGAAGAATACCCCCTTCCCATTCCCCCACCCATCCCCCTTTCCTTAATTCCGTAGGGGCGTCGGGAGAAGTAAGAGTATTTTGTACCACACATCCCTAAAATCCACTGATAGAAGAGATCTTTAATCCAACATAATGATTACAGTACCTTCTTTGCAGGAAAGTGCATCTGTATTTGTGTCTGCAGCTTTGTTTGTTGTGTAAACTGATACGACTACACACACACACACACACACACACACACACACACACACACACACACACACACACGTATACATAGGAGTAATGACACAGGACATACATACACGGGTAAAAGACGGGGCAGCGCGCGCACACACACACACACACGCAAGCATGCAAACGGCGACAGACCAATGAGTTGATCTGAGGTTGTTTGTGGTAGCACAGGAGACTAAAACAGAAGTTTATATGCTAGAAAGTAGAGCAGCAGACAAAGAAAGAGAAATGCCCGAGACTTTTTTTTCTAATTTGGTCGAAAAAAAAGTTAGGTCTGGTAATGTTGTTGCTGTGTGTAAACAAGTGGTCTTCGTGTCCTGATATTAGTTTTCTAATGATAGATTGTTGTACAACTTTAAAACAATAGTGTTTGTATGGAGATGCACCCCAGGTTCGACTTCCATATGTTCTGACCTCCTACCGGTAGGGGAAGCAGGGGCCTAAGAAGATCAGTTTTATAGTTGATTAAAAAGTAATGTTGTAATATATCGTATGACTCTACTGAAGAGGATCTTCGCCCTAATCAGTAAGAAATAAAGGACCAAAAGGGAGTCGTATATTTATGCGTCAACCCACCAAAAAAGGGGGTCAGTTATCACACTTCCATATGATTTGTGTTTAGTCGAAGAGAGGGATGATGATTTGTAACATTAGACGTTTTAAAACACTGAGGAATGCAGACAGCAGCAGACCACTGGGGTCGTTTCGAAAGGATGAAAAATAATGGGGAAAAAAAAGAGGATCGACTTTTCCGAGTTGCTTAAAACATTGGGTCGTGTCCACATGAGTTCAGTGACAAGATTACTTAGTTGACACTCTTTGTTAAAGCTGGAGTGAGCTGTTGTTTGTGTCGACTTGCTGCTGCCGTATCTTTCTCCCATAGAAGATACTTTAGATAACCACGGAGGCGCAAATATCGTCAGTCGTGGAGCTGCTTTGTGGTATTCGTCCATTTTTTAAACACACTTATGGCGTTCCTCTCTACTGCTCAGCTGGTAAATGATTCGTCGTATTAACAACCCTGTTAAAGAAGAAATTTTTTATTTTCATCCATTAGTAAAACTTCTACTTAAGTATTTGTATCCATTACTGCTCTTGGAGGCCTTGAACTGCTAAGATCAATATTGTCGAAATTTTTGATAAAGTCAAGTACCTCTGTTAAATCATTTCGTAGTCTTCCATCCCATAAGCTAAGGTTGTCTAGTCCTGTGGTTTTCAACCTAGATTCCTGAGCTGAAGCCTGGTAGGGATATTGATTTTTTTTTGCTAAATCAAACGTAAAGGTTCCGTCGCTTCAAGTTTGTAGACCTGTAGTCTTTAAACGACTCTCATCGGATTCGTTTATCGGACTGGAAGCAGTGTGATAGTTTCCTAGACTTCAGATTCTAATGCCCCATCAGAGAAGGCTCAATATGTTCGTCTTCTTCGTTAATTTGTACACTACTACGCACTGTTTGCTTGGCTTAAAGACGTTGAAGATTATTACACCAAGCATTTCTCTTCATTCATGTTGTCTAGTTCAGCATAGTTCATGCAGTAGTTTGCTAGTCCTCGTTTTTCACTGCCGATGATTTAGGGATCGCAGACAATTACGTACAAGGGGCACACTTCTTTCATGACTTCCCTCCCAAAAAGAGCTTACAACTCTCATGACAAGATATGACTCATACGCTTGTGAACATGTTAATGATTTTGAACGGTTCGTAAGATTTTGCATTTATCTGTATGTAAAAGTTCATTTATCATGTTGCCCAAGTTCTTTTTTGTTTGCTTCGATCATCTTGCAGCCACAGATGCTCAGTCTGTTGTCGCTTTATTTAATGTGGTGTCGTCGGCGAATTTTGATGGTATACAACATAGGTCATTGTCATTGTCCAGGCCGAGAAAGAGAGGAGGTCCCAGGATTGATCCCTGTGGCACCGTACTTGTCCGTCCAACCATTACAGAGGAGGTCCCAGAATTGATCCCTGTGGCACCGTACTTGTCCCGTCCAACCATTATAGAGGAGGTCCCAGGATTGATCCCTGTGGCACCGTACTTGTCCCGTCCAACCATTATGAGGCCTGACCGTTAATCACTACTCTTTGTTTGAGGCCAGTCAACTGATCTTCTACTCGAAGTACAGCACGCGTTATGCACCACGTAACTAGACTCTTGCACGTAATCCATGGTGAAGAAGTATAAAGAATGCTTTCTTGAAATCTGTAGAAATTACATCATCCGCTTTACTTTCACTGTGTACGTTGATTATATGATAAGATTAAGTCGATCTACTGGATTGGGATGTATTGATATGAATATTTGTTTGTATACCCGGCGCCGCTCGAGAAAGAATGGTGGTGGCATCGAAATGGCCATCACTTAGACGTACAGACAGTCGAACCCACACCCATAATATGGGGCCCACTCAGCCAGAGTACATACAGATTTGTGAAAAGTGGCTTTTGTTAGCCTCAGAACTGCCTTCAAGCCAATATTCTAAAGTATCTACTTTCAAAATATGGGTTCAGTAGGCGTTTATGAGTGACGAAGAAACACTTTGATTATATAATTATGGATAGACAGATAGATAGACAGGTGCTACCGGACTCCGCCTGCTTTTTTTTTATTTTAAAACGCGTCACGTTTGGTGAGGCTCTGTTTTTGTCAGTCGACGAT
Organism: Panulirus ornatus; assembly: GCF_036320965.1. Taxonomy (NCBI): domain Eukaryota; kingdom Metazoa; phylum Arthropoda; class Malacostraca; order Decapoda; family Palinuridae; genus Panulirus; species Panulirus ornatus. Next base: position 30,418,329 of record NC_092234.1, on the reverse strand, counting down.
ATAGCGCAGTCTCGTCAGATCACTTCTGCCTTCACATGAATCTGTTGTTTCTGCGCTACCTAGCGCAACCTTGGCGCTGGAGGACAACCAAGAAAGGGTGGCCTGGAATAAATGAAAACGAGTACACACACACACACACACACACACACACACACACACACACATATATATATATATATATATATATATATATATATATATATATATATATATATATGGTTACGAGGCATGGGCTATAGTTAGGGTTGTGCGGAGGAGGGTGGATGTGTTGGAAATGAAATCCTTGAGGACAGTATGTGGTGTGAGGTGGTTTGATCGAGAAGTAACGAAAGGGTAAGAGAGATGTGTTGTAATAAGAAGAGTGTGGTTGAGAGAAGAGAAGAGGGTTTGGACACATGGTTGAGAGAGCAGAAATGGTTTGGACAAAAAGAATGAGTGAGGAAAGATTGACAGAGGATATATGTGTAAGAGGTAGAGGGAAGGAGAAGCGGGAGACCGAATTGGAGGTGGAAGGATGGAGTGAAAAAGATTTTGTGGGCCTGAACATACAGGAAGGTGAAAGGCGTGCAAGGAATAGAGTGAATTGGAGTGATGTGGTATACCGGGGTCGACGTGCTGTCAGTGGATTGAACCAGGGCATGTGAAGCGTCTGGGGAAAACCATGGAAAGGTCTGTGGGGCCTGGATGTGTAAAGGGAGCTTTGGTTTCGGTGCATTACATATGACAGCTAGAGACTGAGTGTGAACGAATGTGGCCTTTTTGCCTTTTGCTGGCGCTACCTCCCTGGAGGGGGAAGTTGGATGCAGTTTCCTGTGTGGAGGGGTGGCGACAGGAATGGATGAAGGCAGCAAGTATGAATATGTACATGGGTGTGCATGTATATGTCTGTGTATGTATATGGATGTATACGTTGAAATGTATATGTATGTATATGTGCGTGTATGGTATATGTGCGTGTATGGGCGTTTATATATATATATATATATATATATATATATATATATATATATATATATATATATATATATATATATATATATGTATGTGTGTGTGTGTGTCCATGAGTCGTTAGGCCATTCTTCGCCTGTTTCCTTGCGCTACCTCGCTGACGCGAGAAACAAGTTTATATATATATATATATATATATATATATATATATATATATATATATATATATATAAACATTTTTGACGAAATTAGAAATATATGAAATACTGTGATGGTGGTGTCCCGAGGTGTAGCAGAAATAAACGAGCACTTGTTTATGATCCTGGTACACGTGAAGGGTTGTTAGACCCAAGAGTTAGTAATTTGATGGTATAACAAGGTGGAAGGTGGTAATTATCAGATTATAATCACACTTGATAAGGATTTAATAAGCATTGCTGCATTGTTATCAGATGATAATATCATTTTCTTTGAAGTTTATTCTTGAGAAAGTCACGTTTCCCGGAGATATGTGAGAAAAATTAAGCGTTAGAGATGAGTTTGTTGCAGCACAACCAAAAACCAAGTATTTATCTACAAGAAAGAAGAGAGAATTTGGAAACGAAAGACACAATATGAGGTATAGTATGCCGTTCAAAACTGTTCATTGAAATGCACAAGAACCAGCTGTGTCTGCATTGAAAAAAAAGGATTAAAAATAACTCGCACAAAAACCAGCTGAGATAATCCTCATTTGTTAAAACTGGGATCAAGATAGAGTGCTAATTTGTTATCCTGTACATTAAACAAGAGAGGGGAAAAAATGTGGAATGATCAAGAGATGAAGGTAATCTGCGTCGTGCACGACAAGCCGAGGAGAGATGCATCGCTGGCCGCTCGCCTGGTAATTTGAAGCTGTGGCATTGCGGCCAATATTGGATTAATGATTGATGAGAGGCTGGGAGGGAAATGAGCAGATCTTCCATGCAAGGAGAGGGCTAAGGGGAGGAGGTTCACTCCTGAAGAACCAAGGTGTGGTGGTAGGTAGGTGACTCAAGGGCGATCCAGGGGTTGCGGATTTAGTAGGAGAAGGGAGGAGGGGAGCTGTACAAGGTGATCCAGTCATGGTGGAGCGAGGGTTTAATGAAGGTGGACCTGGGATGGGAGGTTGGGGGGACGGGGGATTGAGGTGGGCCAGTCAAGGTGAACCTGGGATAGGAGGTTGAGGGGGCTTGAAGTGGGCCAGTCAAGGTGGATCTGGGATGGGTTGTCGAGGATTCTGGTGGGCCAATCGAGGTAGACTTGCAGTGGGAGGTTATGGTAGGCCGGTTCAGTCAAGAAGAACTTTGGATGAAGGACTGGAGGTAAGTTCGATCCAGAGGAGAGTATGACCTACGCTGGAAAGGAGTGACTTTAGGGTTGTATGAGAAATAATGTAACGTGAGATTCACTGTTTTGGGCAATGTTGGTCTAGTGTGGGAGTCCCCTCTGGTCTGGGAGCGAGGATAAAGTGTTTATTCATGGGAGACTTGTGCCTGGGTGCCAAGGAGGAGGCGACACCTTGAACCCCGAGGGTGTTGCAAGGTGGTTCGCTCAGGGAGGACCCTGGGATTGAGGCCTTGGGGAAGGTGGTGCAGTCTCGGAGGACCCTGGGGTAAGGGGACTCGGGGAAGGCGGCTCAGTCATGTAGAACGCTTAGGTGAAGAAATAGGGGAAGATGGTCCAGTGTTGGAGGACCTGGGGTGGGTGAGTGGTCCAACCAAAGTGGACCTTCGTGTGTGGGAGGGGATGGTTGGGTGGGTGGTGGGGGGGGGGGCTGGTCCAGTCATGGACTCTTCCTGGGAGGGGGGAGGGGGGCTGCTGGGGAGAGGAGCACTGGATCCAGTCGGTCTTGTAGTGTGTGCATGAATAAAAGTGTTGACACGCTATATTCTCATCGCGGTCCTGATAATTGGAAGTGTCAGGTAGATCTTGAAAACGACGGAGGTCTTGCGGCGGCCTGACTGACCGACAAGCCAGTTATATCTGTGCTCGAGATAACAGCCATGATGGTTATTGGAGAGGGAATGACATGATTTCATGTCTCTCGCAGCTCGGTCTTTGGGTAGATGGAGAAGATGAAACAAGAAGTATTGGTTGGGGGGTGTGAGGATGTGGAGTCTGGCAGAGGAAAGGTGATTAGGCAAAGGTGATTGGTTTTGCGGCCGACAGCTCGCATGCCAAACACCACTGACTCAGAGGGTTGGTTGTTGTGTGTGTTTATAAAGAGGGGGATGGGATAGTTCTCCTAGAACAAGTGTGGGTTGGAGGGGGAGGTGTCATTGCGTGGTGCGTGAGATGTGGCGCGTCCGGCAGAATAATGCAGTGTATGCAGGGAAAAAAGGATTTTGCTTTGGTTACATCACACAGGCCGGTAGTTCATTATTAGGGGAAGATATTTTACGGTGGTTGGTGAACATATGTTCAGTTACTTGACCCCTCTGGTGTTCATCCAGTTCTTGGTTCATTATATGGTGAGCCTTCGTAAGTAATGTTAAGTATACTACACAACGCCCGGACAAACTACATAGACTCCTATTATAATTCCGTTGTTGAAGACTGTTCGGGTTTGGTAAGTTCTTTGTCCTTGCCTGCCTTTGAAATTGTTTTACTAATTCATGCATTTATAGTTTCACATGGAGGTGTGTAATAGTGGGAACCGTACAATCCAGCGGGTTTAACGACGTTTGATTATAATCTTTGTCGTTCATTAGTTGGGGTAGCCAGAGGATAACCTTGCCGCCTTCCTCATTATGACGAAGGCTTCTCCTCACAGACAGACAGACAGACGGGAGGGATGTATGCACAAACTCCAGCCATCAACTGGTGATGGGACGGGAGAAGAGCGAGAGCTGGAGCTCTTTAACCATCGCCTGAAAGAGCCGGAAACTCTTATCAAATAGCCAGGTGGAGAGTTAATGATTATATTACATTAAAATGAGTGTAATTGGTGGCATAATTAAGAGCATTTGGAACAATGGGGGCACGTGAAGAGCTGGGTTTACTGGAAGGTTGAATATGTGTCTGGGTTGTGGTGAGGATGTTGTCAATTATTTTCGGGAGCACGCCATACCTGTGCTTACCTGCCCAGACATCTGTGCCAAGAGACCGTCTGTTGTATTGTGTGTGTATCCTCCGGGGTTTCACATCTGCCTCAACATGAGAGATGGAATGACTTAGAATTTCTGTCTTGTGCTTGTTAATCTATTACTGTGGTCCTTGTGTCATTCTTGCCTTGGCATGATGATTTTCTTTCCCTGGCCTCACGTCTTCCTCATCGTGGCCATATGTCTTCTTCATTGTGGCCTTACGTCGTTCTCATCATGGCCGTACGTCGTCCTCATCGTGGCCATATGTCTTCTTCATTGTGGCCTTACGTCGTTCTCATCATGGCCGTACGTCATCCTCATCGTGGCCTTACGTCATCCTCATCGTGGCCATATGTCTTCTTCATCGTGGCCTTACGTCGTCCTCATCGTGGCCATACGTCTTCCTCATCGTGGCCATATGTCTTCCTCATTGTGGCCTTACACCGTCTTCATCGTAGCCATATGTCTTCCTCATCGTGGCCTTACGTCGTCCTCATCGTAACCATATGTCTTCCTCTTCATGGCCTTACGTCGAACGACCCTCATCGTGGCTGTATGTCTTTCCTCATCGTGGCTTTACGTCGTCCTCATTGTGGCCATATTACTTCCTCACCGTGGCCTTACGTCGTTCTCACCGTGGTCTTAATGTCCCTCACCATGGCCTTCAGTCTTTCTCACCGTAGTCTTTCTTTCTCTTGGCCTTACGCCTCCCTTAACTTGGTCTTCAGTCTTTCTCACCGTGGCCTTACGTCTTCCTCACCATGGGCTTACGTCCCTCTCACCGTGGCCTTAAAAGAGAACTTGTATTGCTCCAACTTGCCTATACTTTATTGAAGATTGAACGTACTTCTCATTACGTTGCGTGATGCCAATTGGAGAAATTCGTTGATATGTTTCCCACTCTTAGCCTGTGATGGGAAACTATTATTCTCTAATAACCATGTTCAGCCACTTCTCATTATGCCATTAGAACTTTCTCCTGCCTCTTTTTCATTATAGATTTTATTTAAGCCAGTGATCCTCCTAATGACAGAGTAAGCCTTTGATTATATACGTATACACATCCTTGATGCCTTCCGTTGTAGGAGTTGTAATTAATGATGCTCATTGTTCTGGTATACTGAAGGTGTTCTCTTCCTGCTGTTGTGCTCTGTTCATCACTTTATCATATTTACAAGGTGTTTCGGCTAGAGGATCACCGACGTACTGTATTTGCAACATTACAGTAGAGTCTGCTGAGCGGTGATCGCTTCTGTATTTCCTGTACGTTTGGTCTCGGCTGGTGGTCCCTTGCGCGATGCAGTCAGTGGGGTGGGGGGTTTAGGGAGACGGGGATTACAGAGATTTCAGCCAGCGTCGTATTTGAAACTTAACCATCTCGGCGATAAGCCTACTTGGGTCTGCCCCCAACTCCTCTAACACCACCACCCTCCTTCCCTTCCATCCCCTCACCCCCTCTCCTCACCCCTCCCCTTCCCCCCCACCCCACACCGAACCCACCCCACTCGCTCTCCACGTCTATGTGTCTGGCTGTCTTTCTCTCTTAAGCCTCATGGGAAAGATCTCGTCATAGGTCAGATTATTAGTCTCTCTCTCTCTCTCTCTCTCTCTCTCTCTCTCTCTCTCTCTCTCTCTCTCTCTCTCTCTCTCTCTCTCTCTCTCCCTCCCTCTCTCTCTCAGCTGACAAATAAAAAGTGTCTATTTCACACATTACACATGACAACACGTCATTCGTACTGCTCTTTCTTCTTAACTTTATATTTTTCTGCGGCGAGCGCTACGCGATAGCCCTTCTTTTTGGTAGAATCTTGCCGTAAATACTCTAGGTATATGTGTGTATATATATATATATATATATATATATATATATATATATATATATATATATATATATATATATATATTTTTTTTTTTTTTTTTTCATACTATTCGCCATTTCCCGCGATAGCGAGGTAGCGTTAAGAACAGAGGACTGGGCCTTTGAGGGAATATCCTCACCTGGCCCCCTTCTCTGTTCCTTCTTTTGGAAAATTAAAAAAAAACGAGAGGGGAGGATTTCCAGCCCCCCGCTCCCTTCCCTTTTAGTCGCCTTCTACGACACGCAGGGAATACGTGGGAAGTATTCTTTCTCCCCTATCCCCAGGGATAATATATATATATATATATATATATATATATATATATATATATATATATATATATATATATATATATATATATATATTCCTCTGTCCCATTGTGCGTGTTTGTGTATATGTGTATGCTTGTTTGGAGAGGGTATTCGGTGAGATGGGCACAACACCGGCTTCGTCTTTGTATCAAGTCATCCTCGAGAATAAAAGACAGCTGCCTTGAAAGACTGGGACTCCCTTCTCTTTCCCCCCTTACCCCCAGTACTCTCAGACCATCTCACCCCCTTCTCGCCCCAGTACTCTCAGACCATCTCACCCCAGTACTCTCAGACCATCTCACCCCAGCACTCTCAGACCATCTCACCCCAGTACTCTCAGACCATCTCACCCCCAGTACTCTCAGACCATCTCACCTCCTTCGCTTCCCCATTCCCAACGTCAATATAATTCCCCCGCCTCCCTTCACTTTCCAGTTGGTCGTTGCTCTACTGTATGACCCACGGTGCATGAATGAAGCATTTGCTTTACATCTGACGTGTTGAAGGTAGGAATGGACATGTGGTAACGTAGGATACTTCATTGATTCTCATATCATTACGTGTTACCTGTATCTTCGACGTGTTTCTTTTTTCAGGTAATATATTGAGGCGTTAGTAACTTTCCTCTGAATTCTTGACACATATTTCATTCTCACTGAAATACGAGGTTTCTTCAACCATATCCTCTTATGACTTTATTCAGTATATTCTATCACTGGCCATACGGTTCTCTTGCAGTGCCGGTGCCTTTTCTAAAATGATTAGTGAACGGTTTATGAAGTATCTCTTATAAAGTCTGGAAGTTTCCCATGACGTCTGTGTACACTCATGCGCATTATAGTTATAAATGATGCCAGTTACTGGGAGATGTACGAGAGCATTGGAGGCTGTGGTAAGTCATGTGGGGAGGTGTGTTCTGGCCCGTCATGATGCTCACGTTGGTATTTTCTTCCGGGTCAATTATTTATCTGTTTTTTCTTTGAGTTCTCTTGATGTTGGGCAGGTAAGGAGAGTTGACTGTTCAACGTGTGTTCTTCTGAATGTCAGAGAGAACGATGGGTGTTCTGGAGAACGATCAAAAGGATCATGTCCACATTAAAGGTCTGTGAGGGATGTGAATGGTGAGTTGAACGTGTAATGGTGGCATGCGATGGTGGTCTTTGATGGAGGCGTGTGTTGATGGTGGTCCTTTATGATGGCGTAGTGATAAGGGCGTGTGGTGATGGTTCCTGATGATGGCGTGTGGTGGTGGTGGTGCTTGATGATGGCGTGGTTGAGGGCGGGTGGTAATCCTACCCTGACTGCGAGCATGAACCCATTACATGCATCAGGAGGAACGTACCTCTTGCCTTTCTTAATGGGAAGTCCTCCCATCTGCCATGCATGACGCTGTGCCTCTCATGTCATCATTTGTGGTCGTACTTGAGATCGATGTGGTGTGTGGATGGATTACGTCTTCTGCCAGGTTAAACTAGACGTGGAAGGTAATCAGAGATTCGTCGTGTGTATCACTTTGGTTCCTGTGTGATGGAATCTTGTCGCCACACCAGTGGGGCCGTGTGTGTTCCACGGAGGCGTTCTGTCTGTTGAGGAAGTTAGGCTGAAGTGACAGGATAGAAATACTGGAAGACAAACGGTAGTGTCCAGTGCTGTGTGGGGTAATCTTTTTGTACGACTTACAGGAAATCTCCACGAGTGACGTGTGGCTTCCTGATACAGTTTTTGTGATGGCCTCATCGATTAACGGAATTAAGGTGTGATGTGTCCATATCCTTCGCTCCTTCATGATGCAAACTACACTGCTTGATCACTTCATTTTTTCTCTTTCTTAATGTCACACTTACGAAATTGTCTTGTTTCTTGGCTGATATTTTTTTTTGTGTGTGCTACGTCCTCCTATACTGAGTCGGGGGTCACTCGTTACCTCGTTCTAATTTAAGAATAAGAGTATTGAAACGATAGCTTTAATGGCCGGTGGCTGAGGGAGACTGTTGCATTCCCTACGTAAATATATATCCCCAGTGAACTCTGGTTGACGTATTTTGATCCAGTTTCCTGTTTTATTATGATAACAACCTTCACTGTCTTTATCTGACTGAAAAGAAAAAGATGATTGCATTTTGTTTCTGCGTTTGATGGTAACGCCAGTTAAAGGTTCTGGTATTTAAACAAGAACCTTTTTTTCCTTTCCAGACCAGAGAAATAAGGCTCGGAAACACCTGGATTTATTGCTTATAATTTACATCAAACTTCGTTGATGGTGTTTCGCTCGCCTGGCCAGCTCGTCCTTGGAGCTGCCATGTCTCGCACTTTTTTTATTGTTAGTTTTACATCATCATAGTCTTTATTTTTATATCTTCCGGTTTCTTGCTTTCCGTTTCAGGTCTGCTGGAAGCGTGTGTAATGCTTATTTCTTTTTCTTTCTAATCGTATATTCAGTTCCCATCATCTTATTATTTGGCTCGTGTTTGCTTCATTCATATTCGTCTTTTGATTTTTCTCTTCTGTCTCATTCTTTACTCTTTTATCTTTTAATGTTTTGAAATTTAGTCCTAATCTCGTATTTCTTTGAAGGTTTTTCTCTATCTCGTATTTTCACTACACTAATTTTCAGTTGGCGTCGCATTCCCTTCTATTTCCCCCACTCCCCATTTTCTCTCTATTCATACTTGCCGACCTCTTAATTTACGCCATTGCCCTCCTTCCTCTCATCTCCCTCTTCCAGGTCAGCCTTAAGCCTCTTCTCCTCTTCCCCTTTTGAAGAGCTTGAGAAGCGACCCAGCTGATGCAAACGTCGCCCCACATCTCACTCTGCCCATTAATATCATTAGCCATCCGTCAATCACACACATAATGCAGCTCCGAACCCAAGTGCTAAATAGGGACATGTAACCTTTAGCCCGGCACAGAAAGGAAAATAGGAGCCCTCCCTCCCCCCGTTTTCTCTTTTAAGTTCGTTCTGTCGTCACCGTCGCCCTCACCTGGTGTTCCAGTGTAGCTTCTGATGATAACTCCAATTTGCTAGGGAATATTTTGGAATGCTGATCCACATGTTGAATGTTCGTTTTCTTCAGTGTATGTCCTCAGTCCAAGTGGCTGCTTGCGTTTGCTGAAGCCAAGGAGGGGATCGTCAGCAGCCAAGATATCTGGAACTGGCTGTTTGTGTTGGGGAATCCTGAAGACCCGACCCCCTCCTCCTCCTCCTCCTCTCAGCGACCCGGTCGGTCCCCATTCTTGTGTAGCCTCGAGTCGGCCACCACCACCCCGAGCCCTCCTGCAGCAACCCGGCTGAACAAGAACAAACCAGTCCTGTCCAAACTGTCTCGTCTTCCTTATACCACGAACAGACGGCTGCTGTGTGGAGGGGAGCCCTATTCTCAGACTCTTTATTTTCTTTTTTCTTTTTTTTTTTCTTCTTTGTCTCGCTGACTGTGTCGGAGGGGATGGACGAGAACCTCATTTCTGGTAATAACGAAATAACATTTGTGTTCGATGTTGCCCCCAGTGGTGGTGGTGGGGATGGGAGTCTAGCAGAACTGAAGTCGAGAAGTGTGTTAACTTGTTGCCTGGTGTCTCGTTCCTGGTTTATGGTATTTGATCGTATTCTTAACTTGTTCATTATGTACATTTTGATTTTCCATATTTGATAATCTTGTTTTCGAAAGGTTCGTTCTTTGTGGTTCACACAGACAGTCAGTATTTCTTCTTTATAATAACCTCAGTTGAGCATTGTATTTCTCTATGGCAACCACAGTCCTAAAATTTTCTCTTTCTCTTTATATCTTCTGGATTATTTTGTCAAAGGAAAATGATACCTTCCTACAGTTTCGTCATGTTTGTCAATACTGCGAGTTTATGACTGTTCCTTAATCTGAATCTCTCGCATGTAGTTCCCTGCTCTGTATCAGGTTACAGTTCCCTGGTCTATATAGTCCAGTTACAGTATCTAGTCTATATAGTCCAGTTACAGTATCTAGTCTATATAGTCCAGTTACAGTATCTAGTCTATATAGTCCAGTTACAGTATCTAGTCTATATAGTCCAGTTACAGTATCTAGTCTATATAGTCCAGTTACAGTATCTAGTCTATATAGTCCAGTTACAGTATCTAGTCTATATAGTCCAGTTACAGTATCTAGTCTATATAGTCCAGTTACAGTATCTAGTCTATATAGTCCAGTTACAGTATCTAGTCTATATAGTCCAGTTACAGTATCTAGTCTATATAGTCCAGTTACAGTATCTAGTCTATACCTTCCAGTTACAGTTCCTTTATCGATGTCGGTCAGTTATAGTTTCCTTGTCTGTATCATTCAGTTATAATTCCGTTGTCTATATTATTCGGTTATAGTAATGTCTGTTGTCATCCACGTAGTCTAAATCATCCAGTTACAAAGTCCCTGTAGTCCAGGCACAGTCACGTGGTCGTCCAGTTACTTACCTCTCGTCATGATCGACTGGGTGATATTCCTGTCGTCCCTCCCGTGGTTACAAGCAACTTTCGACAGGTAGGATTTGAAAAGAAAAAAATTAATAAAGAAAAAGAGAAATTTCGTGTGTGTTCCTACACTCCTCATCCCTTACTCCTCTTCCCTCCTGATTTTCTCCCCCTTCCCCCCTCACCACCACCTCCTTCCATCCTCTCCTTTCTGCTTCCCCCTCCACCTCACCTTTTGGAGGACTGACCACAGTAGCCGTTGTCTTTGTCGCTTCCCAATGCCACTGGGAAGGAGTGTTTGGCGACTGATGTGTCAATTCTCTGTCCGTCTCTCTTCCTGTCCACTCCGTCTGTGTGGCGAGGATTTTATTCTCTACCGGAAACTGTGCATCAGTTTGCTGCTTTACATTTGTCTGCTGCCTTGTCTAATGCGCGCAGCTGTCTCTCTACTTCCTCGTCTGCGTCCATGTTTGCGTGACTGTCCACTTGTTTGACTTGGAGTTTCCGTACCAAACCTCGGTATCTGCTGCGTCTCTGGTCATAATGGACAGTTGTAGCGCAAGTCTGTGAGAACAAAAGTCGATGTTTCTATCCTTCAGTCTTGATGACAGGAGTGCGGGCCTCCCTCGTCACGACGCGGGCCTGGGCGTGATGGAAGGCGTCCATCATCGACCGACCTAAGAAAAGCAAAGTTTGGTGTGGCATTGAGCTTTCTGACTAGAAAATGGATTTTTCCTGATCGACAATAGGTGGGCTTTTCGTATTATGCGAAAGTTGAATCCGCCATCTGGACACATGATCACCCACCATAATCCAGTTTGGCTACATATGGCCGTGGGTCAGTAGAGGATAGTGAAAGAAGATGTAGAAAAAGTTGCTCTCACGTGCTCGGGATGAGCGTGTTGGTACAGAGAGAGACTGTTATAACGGCTTGCCTTATACACTTCCCAAAGACATTAATCCTCCGTCTCGTTGAAATACGTTGGTGGTGTGGGTGTCTGATGTCTTCCTTGTTCACATAAAGAGTACAGTGTGACACTTTCTGAAGGTGCTTCGCTAGTAGGGTTCGTTTTATCTTAGGGAATTGGTTAGCTTCCTTAACTAAACTGTGTACTACGCTTTACTGCGTATTTCTCATACTACGCTATACTGCGTACTCATACTACGCTGTACTGCGTACTCATACTACGCTATGCTGCGTACTTCTCATACTACGCTGTACTGCGTACTACTCATGCTTGAAGGGTATTTGCACTATAGCCAAGGTGAGTCGTGTACTGATGTATTCTCTGTAATATCAAGAGAATACAGAAGAAAATTTTAACTGTATTTCGTTGTTTCACAGCGTTGTCTTAAAGGATTGGCTGGCTAGTAGTTTCGTGGCAATTTTCTTAGACTGACTCTCTCTCTCTCTCTCTCTCTCTCTCTCTCTCTCTCTCTCTCTCTCTCTCTCTCTCTCTCTCTCTCTCTCTCTCTGTATATATATATATATATATATATATATATATATATATATATATATATATATATATATATATATAATGCAAATGGTAACATCGTGAGCGAGAAGCCAACATTTCACAAGGCTCTACCATCGCCCCCAAAAGAAGCTCACCTTATCTTGCTCCTGCGTGGAGTGCACCATGGAAGGTGAACGAGCAGTGTAAGAGGGGATATAGGGCCACAGTGATAACAGTATTAGTAATGAACTAGAGACCCTCGGAATATATCTGTAGTGTCACTAGTTAAAAAGGTGCAGTTGATGTCTGTGGTGGTACCAGAGGACCAGTCGTAGAATAACAGTCACCGTTCCCCGTCTTTCCATATGATGCCGCCACGTCCTCCCCACCATGGAAGTGACGAGAGAAGAGTAATGACGAATTGGACGATACTGTATCTGTTATCATTTTCATATCCGGTTGAGTATCATACCTTCACTTTCGTGAGATTTTTTTTGTGTGTTCTTTTATTATCGTCATGGCTTACAGTTTAGTACAAGTTGAATCTGATTTTTTTTTTTTCGCTTGAGGGATTGGGTCGAGGAAATTTTGTTGAGGCGTGATTTAATTCCTCTTATTTGTTTCAGGTTTCGGGGAAAAAAAAATGATGTTTTCTCTTTTAGAGAAATGTTACAGCAGCTCCCAGACGTGCCGGACGTTTGCCTCCCTCACTGAGTATGATCTGAGGAAGAACAGACGTATCCACGCACTTTCTTCGAGACGAACACTTTATTATACGACCACGATATCTGATCTAGATTCGATGTGGTCTGGTGTGATTTCGTTACTTTGTAATTAATCTCTTGCCATGTCGTGCATAAGGATACCCTGCTGTTACTTGCATATCCTGAAGGGAGAGCGTGACAGAATGGCTGCAGGAGCTGGTAGGATGTTATACAGGATGTAGATAGTCTTAGTTCTTGTGGTAACTGCTGGGGTGCTAAAGACACACGAGAACATGAGTGTGGCAGACGCTAGGCTGTTGTGGAGGGGAGGGTGTATATGACACTGTTTTAATTTCGTTATGGAAGTTAGTAAAGCGTCGTGTGCCGTGTTCACATGGTGGCTGCAGAGTGCGTTAGGGTTTCGTCCTGGGTAAGGAGGGTTCACAACGTCTTAAGCAGCGCCTCCTGGCAGCAGCAACCCGACACCACGACCACGCCCTCTTCCGCCAGTGTCTTGAGAAACGTTGCGTCCTCGACTGAGTGGAGAACGAGGTCTACTCCACTAGGGCCTTACGATAACTCCTGCGGGAGGATTGGCGAGTGAGAGGGGGTGCTGTGATATACACATACGGTCTGGTGTGTGGCTTCGAAGTCCAGTAAGCGAAAAATGGCAGTGGCGGTAAGTGACAAAGATCGTAGCGTGTGCACAAGGGAACTCAATTTCAGATTTCTCAGGCGGAACTTTTGTGTTCTGGAGCATCGTTTTGTATGTAGAGTTCGTAATGTCCAGTTGACAAAGTGGGCAGACATACTTTCCAATTTTTTTTTTCAAATCAGTCTACTATCCGTCACTCCATTGTCCATCTGTCTGTCTATCGTCCGTCCAGCCGTCGTCTGTCTGTTTTCGATACGGTAACTGAAAAAAAAATCTTGTGGGACTCCTTATTATGGACAAGGTCAGGTGGCACTTGACCTCGTTGTCACGATTACCTAAATAGTTTTCGATTGGTTTTGACTTAGCTTCAAATATTGTCTTCATATGTACATACTTTGGATATGTTTGGCTTCATGAATGACACAAGTCTCCAGGTGGATCTCCACTCCGTCAGCTAAGCGTCAGCCCATCGCAGAAGTTGTCATCGAGTAATAACTCGAAAGTAGGGAGTATGATGTATCACGCGAACGTTACTTACTGCCATCACCATTGACAACGTGTGACGGCTGGACCACTCACGAGGAGTAGATAATTGTTGTGGAAAGATACGTCATAGGCGTCTGGAAAATACGGTCAGGTGTTTGGAAAATACACAGCGCGAAATTCGCCCCCCCCCCCCCCTTCTCTCTCTCTCTCTCTCTCTCTCTCTCTCTCTCTCTCTCTCTCTCTCTCTCTCTCTCTCTCTCTCTCTCTCTCTCTCAGAGGCAGGTATGGGCTAGTGTTATCAGGCATTCGGCCGCCGTAACGCCCGCTTGCGTGTTACTTACCACCCTTGATGTACAGTAAAACCCGAGGACTGTGAAGAATCTGCGTCGTGTAGAGGCAGGCGGAGGAAGCCATCCGCCTGCAGCGGAAATGTCACTCTCTCAAACCACAGTCATCATGGACGACCCAGGTCATCTGGTAACTGATGATCTTATTCTCAGTTTTCCTTTTTGATACGTTTGTTAACTTGTGTGTTGGTGAGAGATCTTTGTCTTAATGGCAGGTGTCCTCAACCGTTGCTTCTTCACAGACCTTGGTATCATTTTGGGTTCTCCATACCCTTAAGAACGTGGTGGTAGTTGTGCTCTCCATACCAGAACAGTGAACGCATATACAGTCCGCATTGACTGTCCGAAGTCTAAAGCTTGATGGTGACGGTTAAAAACGTTCAAGCTGTGTTTTCTAGAGCGTAGATGGGAGCCGTACATTACAGGCTAGTTTATACGTGGAAAATAGTGAAGGATGTGGCCCCCCCAGTCCGCTCTAAAACAGTATTCGCTGTGAGAACGGTAAGCATAAATGTAGAAAACGATACATAAAAAATGGGAAAAAAGGTACCACCACAGTTACTGCTAATGTTAAACACACAATGGATCACCCAGAAAAAAAAGAGGAGACATAAAAATCTCGCTGGAAAAACATGCACAAGGTGTACCTGATCACCCCCGGCTCTTACTGGTATTTATACATATTCCTGTGAGCCTTGCGGGGTCAACTATGTAGACCAGAGGAGCGGTGGCGCACCTTGGTGGCAGCTCCAGCCGTCACGGTAGGAGATGAGTCACTTCGAATTGACGTAAGGTTAAGGTTTAGGTGCAGGTTGAAAGCCGGTTTGGGAATCAGGTTTGTTTTCGAGTAGGCTGTTAGTTTGGGGGGAGGGGGGGTGATGAGTAATTTTGGCTTCCGAGATTATTGTGTCGGTAAGTTACAAGTATTGCTGGCTGGCCAGATATCTCATTTCCTTCGCATTGTAATTTGCCGGATATATTGCTCGTAAGTGATTGTGCGCATCGGGGTCTTCTGAATTTGCGTTTGGACAGGCAGTCCGATTTATGAATGGGGAAATACATACATTCAGAAGCACGTATGTGTTCGTTCAGAGTCTTATATTAAGCGAGTCTTCTTGATTTATGTCAGATTAAACAATTCGTTTGCGTTGAGATCTCGATGTATCTTGGATACTGAATGGTGTGGGCTTACAGGTTCTGTTGTCTTCATTTGGATATCACGCTGAGCCGAGTACACAGTGTGGCATGATGAATACTGGGGTATGTTTATATCTTAGCAGAGTTGCGTAGTTGGCAGTTTGTAGGTAGTTTTAGTGTTTGTACGTATTGAGGTTGTTTCAGGGTCCAAGATGTTGTGTTTTAAGTAAAGCCATGGTTATTAATGGGTAAGATTTCGCCTCGTTCTGTATAGAAAACATGTGAAGATTACTTAGACGTTGTCTAACTTAAAATCCCCCCCCCCCCCCCCAAAAAAAAAGAAGAATGTAGACCAAGTGTGGTAAAGTAGTAGAATCCAGAAATATAAAATCTATAAACCAAATGTGAAAATTTAGCCGCGTGATGATATCATTAGTAGTTAGGTCATTACATGTATAGCGAGCAAATGTTAATTCAGAATGGGTTCAGGATTCCCGTTACAGGACGCCGGCACGTAGCTCCAGGCCTGGCCGCTGTGTTTCCCACAATACCAGAAGACACGTTGCAAGTGGGATTCGAACCCGTAACACAGAGAGGATCCGGTCCCATAATGCACTATTCTCCTTCTTCCAGATCCCCACAATAGACACTTTAACTCTACTGTTATTTCTCCCTTTTAATCCTCAGTCTTCCTCATGAATGGTCCTTTTCTCCGGTCTCTCTCTCTTTCTCCTCCCTTTCTTCCGGAGGATAAAGGATTTTGACTCAGGGCGAGGGAGTTGGACCCTCGTAAGGGGCGCTGCGCGGAGTGATTCATTCATTTATGCTCTCGGGTCTCGGGTCTGGTTCATTTGAGCGGGGCTCCTTGTGGCCTTCATCAGCAACTTGTCTGGTTTTATTATTATTTTACTGTTAAAATAAACTGTGTGTGTGTGTTACCTTCTGAAGGTTAAGTTTCACTGTGTAGAATACCTGGGATTAAGGATTTTGTGCATTGATCATATTATCTAATATTCTTCAACTTGGAAGTATCTTGTACATTAAGTCTTTGTTCATTCATTTGTGTATTTCTAACTCTTATTTCTTTTATGTTTGTCTGCCTTATCTCAGTCTATATCTCTTCCTCATTTGAGTATATATATATATATATATATATATATATATATATATATATATATATATATATATATATATATATGTGTGTGTGTGTGTGTGTGTGTGTGTGTATAATATGCAGAAAATCACAACAAGCACGTGACTTAATGAATGCAGAAACACCACTTGGACAAGGAAGTACGAGAATCGTCAACGCTTTCGTGTATTATCACGTTTTCGGAGGACTTGTTACTCGAAAAAGCCCAGGATTTTCGAGTTTCCTTTTCCTCTTAGCAGTGTTCCTGCATTTATGAGGTCATTTGTTTGTTTTGATTTTCTGCATATAATGATATATATATATATATATATATATATATATATATATATATATATATATATATATATATATATATATATATATTCACACACACAGACACACAAAGATTACGAAGAACGACTTGTGTCAGTTACATGTTGTCAAGTATTATGAGTGAGACAGAGATGTTATGTTAGTAGACTGAAAGCCAGCGGCCCACGTGTTGCTGAGACTGAAAGAGAAGACAACTGCCTGGGCCAAAGGAGTGAAACTTGACAGCCACTGAAGTGCTTGCTCTCTGCCCAGCCGTCCCTAACCCTCCCCATACCCAGGCGGTAATACTGTTGATATACCTCTCTGGTCGGTGGCTGTTAACCCCCCCCCCCTGCTACCTACCAGAGAGAGAGAGAGAGAGAGAGAGAGAGAGAGAGAGAGAGAGAGAGAGAGAGAGAGAGAGAATCCCCTTATCTAGTACATAAGTCTCGTTCATGTATTAAGTAATTAGTCTCACATATCCATAGCCATATGGACCTCACAATGAGATTTCGTTTGCGTCTGGTGGTACCAGTTGGATGTGGTGGGTGGCTTGGCCCAGCGCATCCCCAGATGAAGTCCTTCTTAAGACCCAACCAAGACCGTCGGGTCCGGCATTTTAATAACGTGCACAGTGTGTGTGTAGCAAAATGTGTACCGGATCAAAGGAGGACTTCGACAAAGGCAAAGACACACCACCATTTTTCTTTCGGCCATTATATGAATTAGGCCTCTCCTCGCCTCTCCGGTCGACCTCCCACTCCCCTCCCCTCCTCCCCTCCCCTCCTCCCCCTCCCCCTCTCCCAACTTATGGTTGGTCTTCACATTGGGAATTAGCCTGTTCATAATCTGGGTCCATTAACAATCACGACAAAGACATCGGCAGCGGGTATGTCTGGGGGCCGCTCCGACCCTTTGATCACCCTACGGGGGCCTCCCAGGGCGTGTTGCCAGCCCGGCGGGCCACCCCTTCTCAATCCCAGTTCGCAAGTCATACGCTGAAATTAGGGTGAGGAATGAAATACATTCTCCTCAACTTCATATATTATCAGTAAAGCCATTGTGGTCTTCCGGTAGACGTATTTTTGTTGTTGTAAAAGTACCGTTTTCTACGATCGTGTAAGTTCATAAGGTAGGTTGTGCTTGGTAACGCTGTGAGTGTTCTTGCCAGGCCAGCCCGTGTGAATGAACACAGATAAAAGGTAACGTCTTAGGGAAGGCGAGCCTCAGCCGTGGTAATTAATAGTTGGGACTAAAAATCTGGCCTGTGAGGGACTGAAGCCGGGCAGGGAGGTGGGATGTGACGGTTATGGTTATTGAAACATGTGTTCGCGGCTTTTATCTCGCTCTGCCAACTCCAACGAGTTCGTTACTGTACCGTGCTGGGCGAGCGTGAGAACCAGAGGGCCAATCAAGTGGAGGCTTAGACGGGTGCATCGGTTCTCATTGGTCCGTTGTAAGAAGCATGACTAATTTCAGAATTAGATTCTCTGGTTAATTTGATATAAGGACATGTAAATGAGGAATACATTCCTTTGGAGATCAGCGTAACAGGGTTGGCTGTCCAGACCCACGTTGGGAGAGGTAGGAAGGATGGCGGGAGACACATGGACACAACAGACAGACAGACAGATGGTCGGGTCAGAGTGATAGAGAGGCAAACAGCCATACAAAAACTTGCTCCAGTTGATACACGCAAACTCATCCTAACGCAAAGACGCATTTACACACACACACACACACACACACACACACGCACGCACACACACACACACACACACACACACACACACACACACACACACACACACACACGCACGAGCATAGACACAATACACCCTTGCAGATACACAGGATAGGAGGAGACCAGTGAAGTAAGATAACTGGAGATAACAGAACGAAAAGAGAAAGTGCCACAGAGACGGAATGTATCACGTAGACAGAAGTGGAGGCAGGAATCTCGCAAGAGATATAACCAGAGAATGAAAAAAGAATGTGTGGATGGAAGTGTTCAAGATGGAAGATGCACGTAATGCAAGAAGAGCAACTCACAACTCAGGAAATCGGGTATGGAAACTCAGATATAGGACGTGACGTGCAGGGATGACACACACACACACACACACACACACACACACACACACACACACACACACACACACACCCAGGAAATGATGTGTGCGTATAGATAGGAGAGAGAGAGAGAGAGAGAGAGAGAGAGAGAGAGAGAGAGAGAGAGAGAGAGAGAGACGGGAAGGGAGGAAGGGAGAAAATGCAAGGACAACAACGCGTGAGGAAGAACTGTGTACAAAGAGCATTGGACATACAGAACGAGTGGAAGATTGTGTTAGTGAAGTATATAAAGACACGCTCACTCAGAGCGAGAGTCTGCGGTGAGTCTTTGGACATATGGACAGACGCGCAGCTGAGAGAGAGAGAGAGAGAGAGAGAGAGAGAGAGAGAGAGAGAGAGAGAGAGAGAGAGAGAGAGAGAGAGCGCAGGAAGGCAGTTGTGAGGTTCCTTAAGACGTCCGAAGACGCGCTGGTCGGGTGGGTCTGGTGAAAGACGCTGTCGGCTCGATGAGGCCTCGGCCCAGGCCACTGTTGTTTCTCAGTCCTGGAATCACAATAACGGGTAATCAGTGCGGGCCCGCAGGGTCCGTGGGAGGGAGGAATGGGCATGGGAGAGATGGAGGGGAATGGGGAGATGGGAAAGGAGGAACAGTGTGAGAAGGAAGTGAAGGAACAGCAGAAAAAAAAAAGGGATACATGCAAAGGAGAAATAAATGGAAATGGTGACAAGGTCCGTAAAGATGGGGAGGGGAGAACTGGGTAAAACGATCTAGGGAGATGTGTACCAGGAGACAAAAGGTTAAAAAAGGGTGATGTGAGGAAGGGGCTTTAAGGAGAGGTATGAGGATGCGCCAGATGGAGGGGCTACCGTACTGGTGTAAGTGAAGGAAGATCGCTGGAAGTCTGGGGAAGGTGGGGGAGAGACCTTTGTGTTTATCATTGTTGTTGGGAAGCACAAGTGGTGGACCAGATGTTGATGACATCCTCCACCTCGCCCCCACTCACCCCCCTCCCCCTCTTCCCTCCCTCCGTAGGGGTTGGAGGCATCGTTTTCCTTGTTTCCTTCTTCATTCCTTCCAGTAATTACAGTTTTGCTTGATTACTTCAGAAAATTGGCGGGTATGTTCCTTGGAGTTTCCTGTTTTGGTAATACCTTCATTCGCAACGTAAACTTTAAGAATATATTTTTGTGATGCGGTTCCATGCGTTCATGCCACGGCATATGTACAAATAGTTTTTTGTTCTTTTCATTGTTTTTACGTAATTAATTATCTACTTGTCCCCTTTAAGAAAGTCAAAGTTCGATTGTTCCTTGTAAGGTTTCGGTCCAGAAGACTGCATACTCAGAATTACACTATACAGGGTTACCCAGAAGTCTAGATCCAAAAGGAAAGAATAATAACCATTACGTTCTTTCGTGAAAGCTAAACATTTCTAATTTCATTTTTACAGGTTTCAGGAGAGAAAACACCTTGATGGCACAGTATACCAATCAAGAGGTGGTGTTGGAACCTGGTATTGCTACATGGTACTGGAAAATGCCAGAGGGAGGCAAGTCAGTTATTTCACGGTAAAAGAAGAAAAAAAAAGAAATAACGCATGCCTTCAGACCAGTGATTCAACCTTGAGAGACGTTTAAAGAAACATCCGTTAAAGGATTGATATGGAAATGGCCGTTGATAGCTTGCAGTGTGAACTACAGGCAGATTAAGAATATCGTGTGTGTTTTATTCCCAGTGGATTCAAGACTTTTGGGAAACCTTGTGCAGTGACGAGTGTCTCTTCTCTGACGGAGACGAGAGGGGGGTCTCTGTCTCGATGATCGAGACGTGGACATAAAGGAAACTGGAACGAGTCGAACATGAGTGAGACAAGGTAACTTCTGTAAGTTCGATTATTTTGAGCAGCTCGGATTGCGATGGGTTATACATACCGTGAGTGAGGGCTGTGGTACAGATGCGGGTAGCATTCGAAGTTCCTCACCATCCAGTGGAAAGAAATGCGATAACTGTTGAGCTTTCTTAACAGTTACTAACGGGGAAGGAGGACCTTCACTGGCTGGAGGACTTATTCTTTGATGAACATGTTTCTTAAAACTAGTGTAAGGTTACTGCACGAATTTCACAACGCTGAGAAACCGGTGTCTTGGAAGATGTATATATTTTTTCCCCTAAAATCCCTTTTAAGGTTTGTTTCCATTATCACAAAATACTTACTCGCTTATTTTTTTCTTTTACATCCATTGTATGTAAAACATAGTCTTGCCGGTGCACAGGAGAAACAAGTTTTATCTCTGAACATGTTCCACACTCACAGGGACGGTGTTCACTCGATTCATGATATAAATGTAATTTTCATTTATCTGAAA
This sequence comes from Panulirus ornatus, assembly GCF_036320965.1. Taxonomy (NCBI): domain Eukaryota; kingdom Metazoa; phylum Arthropoda; class Malacostraca; order Decapoda; family Palinuridae; genus Panulirus; species Panulirus ornatus. The sequence continues at coordinate 30,396,993 of NC_092234.1, read as the reverse complement.
ACGTGATTGTATTACAAGCAGGATAACATTCAACCCATCACTGGGAGTCGGATGCTACCAACATTGGCAGGAATGATACCTAGCAAGTATTAGTCTTCTTGTAACATGTTCAGTTGAACTCTCAGCCAACGGTCCTGCTTGCTTTGGGCGCCCCACATTATGATTACTCTTATACTGCAGGATGGTGCATACATGGACGTATATGTATGTACCTACAGGGGAAACTGGAGTGTGTGTGTGTGTGTGTGTGTGTGTGTGTGTGTGTGTGTGTGTGTGTGTGTGTGTACCTGTGTGCATTCGTGCATTCGTCGGTAGGAATGTTTGTGTTTGCGCGCCGTCGTATGTCTGTATGTGTGTGGGTGTCATGGTATTTAATGGTGTATGTTCAGATTGAGGCGTACGAGGGATGGTTATGAGACCTTGTATGTAAATAATGCAGTTTATCCTTTTTTTGCGTAAAATCGGCGTGGTATGAGTTCCCATTTGCTGAGGCTGGATGAGACACAGCTGGCGCGGCGGATGTGGTCCAAAATCGTGCCAAAAATACAGTCATTATCCGCCCTGTTATTTTCATTCTGGGCTAATTATTTTATAGCTCTCCCGTGGTGACTGACCTGGGTAAAACATTCCCCGCTTTTCCCCGTTTTCTATCCATTTCCTCCTCCTCCTCCTCCTCCTCCTCCTCCTCCTCCCTCCTCCTCCTCCTCCTCCTCCTCCCTCCCTTCCTCCTCCTCCCTCCCTCCCCTCCCCCCCCCCCCCAGATTCCTTTCTGTTGTGTCGATGGTTGTTGGGGGAAGAAGAGGGACGGGGAGATAGCATGGCTTGTGCCATGGTGACAGATATTTACCAGCAAGCACTTCGATGTAGATGGCAAGCATATTTCGTCGTCATTCGTCCAAATTCGAACTCTGGAGGAATCAGAAATAAAAGGAAATATCCGTTAACTTCATCTCTCTCTCTCTCTCTCTCTCTCTCTCTCTCTCTCTCTCTCTCTCTCTCTCTCTCTCTCTCTCTCTCTCTCTCATCTTTGAAGGTAACTGTAAAGCAGTGAAGGTTATGGCACGTTATGGCACCATCCCGCGGAGGATTTCAGGAGTACTCTCGAAGGTTGTTTTTTGATCCAGGAGTGGCAGCCAGGGCTATACGAATCCCGGCGCGCTCTCTGCGCTTCGCCCTCAACCATTGATAGCTGAATGGTGTTTGCATTCGTTAACTCTTAAGTCTGAACAGGCAGTTTTGCAGAGCCTTGCTTTACCGTATTCTAGGGGAGCTATCTCTGTGTGTTTCTCTCGGGTAGGGTAGGGTATGGTTTTCTGGAAAGTCTGTCTGTTTGGAAATGATGAGTAAAGGATACAAGTTATCTTTGAAATAATCACAGCTGTCAAGGTGATTCATTACCAGGGAGAGGGATCATACCTACCTGATACTTTTGGCAGTAAAGGGAGTTATTTCTCGCTAGCCACTAGGAATTAGACTTCAACCCAAATATTGTTTAAACGGAACACTAAAGTTTATAGCAAAAGAGTCGATGCAAAAGTCATTATTCTAACATTCAGCCGACAAGACATCCCTTACGAGGTAAATATTGGGTGGAATGATGTCAGTGTCAAGCTGTACGCCACATACTCAAATTAGTGTTATGAATGTCAACTAAAATGAGGATGCAAAGGACAAATGCAAGAGTAATTAAAGTATACACACGGAAGTAATTAACTCCTTTATTGTGGAAGCAAACACAAGTTGAATGACAAAAATTGCATTTATGTACTTGAAAAGACGAAAATAGATATTAACATCTTTGCATATATCAGACAGAAGGGCTTGAAGCAGAAAGGAGAGTTGCAGACAGAACATTCTCTTAACATAACTTTTCCTGATGTGCCAAAGTTCCTTTGTTGCTGATGGAAGCTCGCCAGCTCAGCGGTCACAAGCTACTCATCCTCCAGGTAAAGAAAAAGGACAAAATGCAAAACTGGCCCTCTTACACTCCCAACACCTCCTCACCATCACGGTGGTGGCGGAGGATCATGTGCTCCTTCTGATGTCCTCTTGAGGGGACACCTTTCGGATGCTTCCTCAGGGAGGAGGCATCACTCGGTTACTTTATTTGTGGGGCGTCGTTCGAGTGCTCCTTACTGGGAGCATCCTTTGGGCACTCCTTCTGGGAATAATCCTTCAGTCACACTCTCGAAGAGACACTCCTCAAATGCCTAGTCTGAGCCATAAATCGCTTGAGGGAATGTAATAACGAAAAAACGTGGAAAAGATGTTTAAAATCAGCTGGTTGTAAGTGGAATTTAAGTTGTTGGATAATAAAGTGGGAGGTTCATCCTAGTCATCAGTTGTATGGTACTAAGGTATGGTCCTAAGATTGTAAAGTCATTAGAATTCGAAACCAATTGCTTGAAGATTTTTATAGACCTGTAAAAGAATATGGTTCCGTTTGGTGAATGAAGTTTCACTGAACAAAATCTTCCCTGAAATCTTACGCCTGCAAGAAACCAAGGTAATGAGAACACATCCTTCGGACATGGCTGTAGATTTTATATACCCGATCTTCCGCATGGTGTGAGGGCTGTTGGAAGAGCCGGCAGTATTGTGAAATCAGAAATCAGTGATTAGATGGTTCCTTTGAAGATTGCATGAGAAATGACAGTATTGGGTAAATCTGAAAGTACTTCCTGCAGCTTGTGTCTTCCTCCAGAAGAAGAGCTCCTACAGGCTGCTATCAGGGCCCTAATAAATGAGCCACCAAATCCATTTCTTCTACCTGGTGACTTGAGTTTCTTGGGGTAGAGAATACAATAGTCGAGAAGAGAGAAGAAAATTAATTGAAGGCGTTTTCGAACTTCAACATAATTTTTGATTCTGGTAGCCCTGTTTACCGTAATGTACATATTGGTAAACGTTTTGGTATTAACTCTTTAGTCTGTTACTGATGTTTTGTTTATAGATTTTGCTTAGTCGTGTGTTCAAGACCTTCATGAAGTGATCATTTTCCAAACATGTTGGGTAGAGCAGAAAATACCACACCAAATAGCTCTCATAGATGGAAATTCGAGATGGGCAATGTGGGGATGAATATGAAACTATGTCTTTAATCACACTAGCGGTGGGAGAATGACCAGGGATTGAAGAAGCATGTGTAGAATTCGTGAACATTATTGTAGATGCAGCCGAGAATACCTTTCTCAAAAATTAAGAACAAGAGGTCACGACCATGGAATACCATGATGGAACCAATCTTGTGATCATCATCGTAATGATGCGAAATTCATTTACAGAAGATTAAGGGATCGTAATTCAATGGTTGTTAGATTAAGTTATGGGAGATATCTGCAAAAGGAAGTCAAGAGAGCGTGCATCTTGGATACAGTATGTGGATGATAACGGTTCTAACACGAAGCCTGAACAATTTTTTGAAGCAAATAAAGAAAATGGTCGGAAAGCTCTCAATGACCATTACGTTTTCCCGCTTTCCGTATTTCACAAAATCATTCTCTCCATTTTCTTCATGTAAAGATGTATAGAATTCTCCTCCTAGACGTGACAACATTTCTTACGTGTATTGTTTTTTTCTTTAGTAGTTTCGTCTTACGGCTTCACTGTGTTAAGGTTGACGCTTGATAAAGACCACACTGTGCGTTAAGTGTGTTTGCCGTAGTAATTAAGTTGTTGTCTCCTTGTGAAAGAACTTAACGTTTTCCTTTTTTTTTTTTTCATCCTGTCTGCTTCGTAATTCTTGCTGGGAGTGACAACACAACAGGCGTGTGCTTAACTCCAGTGCTTGCATTTTTTTTGTAAGGTTACATAGAGGAGGTGAGCAGAGTTCACAGGACCGAGATTATTCTATAATTTCGTTTTAAGATAATGACACTTCAGTTATAAGTTCGATTATCTCATTAAAAGATTGGTACTTGAACATCCTCAAACATGTTTATACCACCAGAAGCCATTTATAAAGTGAAGTATGACTGTCATCTGGCTCTGTTCAAGCCTCACAGGAGCATTTGAAGCACTGGGCTCCGCCACCCGGAGTCGTTGCTCATGTTTTGAACATCGTCAGACGAATTCAAGAGAGTTGATGTTTCTTGAACATTTCGATAAAAAACAGTTCGAGTCTTATTACCATATTTAAAGTGTTGGCGAATACTTGATCCTTCCCATTTGATTCTTTAGCAGACTGGAGGGTCGAGCAAGGGTGTAATTATATATGTATATACATGTGTATGTGGGTGGGTTTGGCCATTCTTTCGTCTGTTTCCTTGCGCTACCTCGCTAACGCGGGAGACAGTGACTAAGTATAATATATATATATATATATATATATATATATAGATTGATAGATAGTGATTTATCAAAGAATTTAAATCCACTATATTTTGATGTGATTTTTTTTATTTCTGGACGAGACTTTATAAAGGAGAATGTCGTAAGCCGTAGCGGAACAAGAACATAACCCTTGTAGGATTCATCACGTCCAAGTAGTGGTGAAGAGGGCCCTCAGGGGCCTCACCGCCGGGCCACTGGGCACAGGTAAAGAGTCTGTCCTCTTGAATGTTTCCTCCATCGTCTTGGAGCCGGTCCGACTCTTGTTTCAGCCTCAGAGACGCTTCTCCCGGCCTCCTCTTACTGCCTTCTCCTGCCTGATGAGCTGAGATGATCCGAGGGGCCACGGGGCAGGAGAGTGGTCGGGGGTTAAGGACGGTGGAGGGAGGGTGGTAGGGGAAAAAAAAAGAGGAGGAAAGGTGAAGGGGAAGACAAGCTAGAAGAGAAGAGAGGGAATTGGTGAGTGGGTTGGATAGAGAGGGATGGAGGTTAGATAAATGAGGAGAGGAAGGGATGAGGAGAGTAGTGGTATATGGGTAGGATAGAAAACAGGAGACCTGATGGTTCATAACGAGGTTATCTACAGAGGGACAGTAATAGCATCTTTAGATCCTAGTCTGTTGAGAAAGAGACTGGATGATAAAGCAGAGGGTGCTTGTTAGAGGGACACAAGGGATAAGTGGAGGAAGTGAACGTAAATCTTAAGGAAGAGCGAAGGGTAGCTGGGAGTGGAGAATGACATGAGGGGAGAGAAGAAGGACAAGGCGGGGTTGAGGAGGGAACATAGATTATGAGGAACGTTAAATGTTGAAGATTGAAGGCACAGCAGCAACCCCCTCTGGGAGATCGTTTATTTATCCAGTTAGTGTAACAAATAACGATCCTGAGTCTTGGTGCATGTTCGTCAGAGGTCTGTACGAAGAGGAGCTATATGTTAACCTCTTGAACACGACGAGATACAATCTTTAGGGACGACAGTATGACCTTAAGGTTCAGGTCAAAGGTCAGGCCAAACAGACCCATGGGGTTGTACCGTCATGCTCAGGAGCCGTACTCGAGTGCTCGAGGATCTTATCTTAGTGCTGAAGATTCGTACCTTCATGTTGAAGAGTCGTGCCGTCATACTCGTAGGGGTAATTTAGGGTTGGTCAGGGTCAGGTTAGTGTGGTATGTATTCCTGCCTCATCATAGCATTTGCTGGAAGGCGAAGCGTAACACATAGTAACACGTGTATGGTCGAGTGTGTCTGGGATGAGGATAAGGATAGCAATTCTGAATGATTTATCTGTGCTAATTACTCCTGCCCTCTGTACCCATTGACCGTGCAGGGTTCGCACGAATGAACCAGCTGCCTCTTTGGCCTCCTCTTGTTACAGTTGCAAACAAGAAAAAGCCCAGAATGCAGAGCTCGGCCAAATGCTTCAGTATTGCCTTCGTTAAGTAGTTTGCATTTGGTTGTATGGTGGAAGGTTGCTCCTTAACGAGATGTAGTTATGGCGTAGGATAGCGATGATGTAGCCATGATGTACACAAGTCACAGGTGAAATAGAGCGGGAGGTGAGACATGACCAAGGATTAGGGGGAAACGTAAAAGGGTGGACGGGATGAAGGATAGGAGGAAGAGATCCAGGAATCCGCAGGAGTTGGGAGAAAAAACGTGGAGAGGAAGAGATGATGGTAGAGAGAGATGGAGAGGAGGATTAAGGACATACAGCGAAGAGAAACGATGAGAGAAGTTGATATAGCGTTATACTGAGGTGTGAGCAGACAGTGGGATGCTGTGGGCGGTACTCCCATCCCTTCTGCCTCACACCCTGACCCACCTGGACATAGGCGTCACTCCCACTTGAGGAGAGATCGAGAGTTCAGGTGGGAGCATGAGAGGATTAACTCCCATGTACCGGTACATACCTGCGATCTGAGCTAAGCTTGTTACATGTTCAGATATTATAAACATATGTCATTGATTCATGATTTAATCGAAACTATTTATTTATCATTTATGAGATATTATTGGGATAAAGGGCAAGCTGCTAGGGTGTTGTACTCGCTGTCAACAACAGACATAGAACGTTCTGACTTTATACATCCGGATTTTGAGATGCTCTAATTGCAGGACAACGGACAGAACGACCACTTGTGTCATTGTGTCCGTACCTGCGTCCTTGGTGTCCGTATTATCTCGTATGGTAGATATTTTTGTGAGGGAGATGAGCATGTAGACTGTGGCTTGGGATCTGTGCCCCGCCAGCAAGTTAGTAAGGAAGTACTTAAGCTTATCTTCGTGTGATCAGTACATACCTTTTTCACGTTTAACTGGTCCGAATTGTGAGTACGAGACGGATTTGCTGTTGAATATTGACTACAAAGTGGAGTTGTATTGATGAGGGAAAGTGATCTCTAATTTTCTGCCTGATAATAAATGAAGGCAGTATGGGGCATGCTATCATTTTTTTTTTTTCAAGATTTTTTTCTTCTATGTGGGAGCTGTAGAGCGAGCAGTTCATTACTGTCCTTCACACTCATAATTTCAGAGTTTATATTACACATCCTTTAATGGAGTACCTGAAGGAGGACCGACTTAAACATTGGGTTTATCGGCATTATTTTACGTCCACTGGCCACAGGTGACAAATTCCTTGAATTTATTGGGCAGCTGGAATTTTAATAGTAATTCCCGCTTGCTGTCCTGCCTCGGTAGATGATTACAGTGATTTTCGCCCCTCAAGGTACCGTCAGAATTTTAGGATACGTTGAAGAGATTTTATGTTTTCTTGTTTTCTTCGATCGTTTAATGACAGAATGTGCTTAATGTGGTGTTTTGTGTCGTTTAACTCTTCAGATTGGAGATGTCATTAAACGTGTGTTATGAATGCGTCGTTATCTTAGCGTCATGGCAGTGTAGTGAGTCTGGTTTAACGAGATTTTGTTAGTTTCGTTCAGTGGAAGAGTTGTTTCGTGGAGGTGTAGTTATCCTCCTATAATGAAGGTGTAGTTAGCCTTTGTATAATTGTGTCTTTTGGGTAATTGCTAACAGTGGCCGTGGCAATAGACCAGCAGCTGTTAACGTGGTCGTAGAGGTGTAGTTTGAGGTTTGTGGGTACTGATTGGTTCAGTGGAAGGAACCAAGGGTGATCGCAAATCATATATGTGACTCGCATATTCACTGTTCCCTGTAACGCAGGTAGCTTGTGGTGTGACGATCAGGTTGATCTCGAACTCGGATCGTCTGGCCTCGTATTACCGCATCAGGGTTCCGTTTTGGTCCCCCCGTCTGCTTTGTTCTGAGACCTTGAATAAGTGTTTACAAACGTCAGTCAGTCTTATGGACCAAGTCTACGTTCGTCTCTCTCTCTCTTCTCTCTCTCTCTCTCTCTCTCTCTCTCTCTCTCTCTCTCTCTCTCTCTCTCTCTCTCTCTCTCTCTCTCTCTCTCTCTGGCCTGCGTAGTTGTCTCTCCTTTCTGCCTCACCCACACTTAGGCGCTTGACTTACAGTCCACAAACACACAGTCTCTCCTTTGTACATAACGCTTGACAACACGCAACTCTCACGCCTCGTTCTTCGTAACTCAATGTTTTGTGCTGTGAGCGTCTTGCGTTAGCCCTTCCATTTTGGCAGAGGCATGTCCTAAATAAGTAAGGACTCTCTCTCTCTCTCTCTCTCTCTCTCTCTCTCTCTCTCTCTCTCTCTCTCTCTCTCTCTCTCTCTCTCATGTTGCTTAAACATCTCAGTCGGTTCTTATGTGACATAAAACCATCGATAAGAAAAGAGAGACTTTAGGTTAACACCACCAGCTTTAGCACTCAACAGCTTCTCTTTCGTAACTCGCTTGTCTCATACTGAAGTCAATATTCATGATTTTACATTGCAAATAATGTTTTCCAAGTCATCCCATCCGGGAAAGTGAGAGAATACTGGTAAACGAACGCCCTCTACGAAAAGCACTAAAATTAGCCTTATTCGTCCCAGACCATCGTAAACTAATGTCTTGAACTGTAAATGGGAGACGGACCTTATGTCTTATGCTAAAACAAGTTTCATTTTTATCATGACAGAGCCTCTCAGGTCTGTATTTGGCTTCAGTCCCAGCTGTCATGTCTTCTGTGCTGTGGCTTGAGTGGCTTCTAACATCTTATCGTCAATTGTCAGTTTACGTCAAGAAAAACATTAATGCTCAGTTTTAAGTATATTACTCTCTCTTTTTTCATCCATAGTGAAGCACAGTCTTAATGCACATGAACAAGAAAATACACACACGCACGTACATATACCACCACACGTAAGCCGATTTAGAAATGTGTATGACAGAAGAGTGTGTTTAAGAAATGGGTCCCCACATGTGTAAAACTCCCTTCCTGTAGGACACAAATAGATAATCACTAATCACAAACTATTTCTCCTGTACCCCATTTAACCATGTCACCTTCACCTGTTCTTCACCAGCCTCTATCCCTTTATCTATACCACGAGCCATTCCCCCTTCCATGTATCCCTCGAGTAGACACTATTCTCTTATCTATCTCATGTGCCATACCCCTTCCACCTGTCCCTCATTGGCAACTATCCTTTTATACGTCCCACTAGCCATTCCCCTCTATCTATCCCTCACTAGCTACTCTCCTTTCATGTATCCCACTAGCCATTCCCCTTCCACCTCTCCTTCACTAACTACGTTACCTCCACCCGAACCTTACTCACCATCCTCACCACCGGCTTGTGTCAGTGATGCGACCCTCTCCCTACTGGGCTGTGTCGAGAACCTGACACTGTTCAGTGAACGGTGCATCCGCATCATAACCAGCATCAAGTGCGTCATTTTTGAAATGTTGAAAAGCTTGTGTATTTTCTGATCTCAAAGTATGTATTTTGAGAAGACTTATAAATGAAAGAAGGTACAATGACTTCCAAAAGCAGTTTGTGGTCACTGGATAAAACAGTTCGGCCTCAAGCAGTTTAGTTTTGCTGGGATTTTCAACTGTTCGGTTTTGTCATTACAACTTTTCCCATAGCTTTATCTTTTTGTTTCTTGTAGGTATAATGAAGGGATAATTACATGTTGTACTCGAGGTACTGCCATAACCAGAAATTAAACCGCGCATATAACCTCCTTTAATTACAGAAACAGTGAGCAAATGCCAGTCATTACACTGGAGGGCCCCAAGTTACTGGGCGGCGCCCTAGTCATTATACATTGCCAGGGGCTCCGTGTCAAGGGGCGCCCTTGGCTTACGCTCACTCAAGGGCTCACCAAGTCTTATATTAACGTCCTATGGTTAGTTGGGGTTGGGGAGGACCCCACCCACACAGACAGTTGCCAATTTAGTCGTTTCTATACCTGTAGAGTTGCCTATCTCAGGAAGATCTGGGGCAGAGTTAGAAAGACTATGTGTCAAAGATCTCCCAGGCGACGTATTTAACAAGGAGGTTGAATACTCTCCTTGGAATCCAAGATGATGATGATGATGATGATGATGGTATCCATGAGAGGGGTTCAGACTAGTGCTTACCCCTCTGCTGATGACGTGGGTGACGCCATGTAGTGGCTAGGTCTAGATTGCCATGAAATACCTAATTAGACATGGGCCACACTAATGACACATAGTAAATTCTTCACTTGTACCCGACGCAGGCATGCCAGTTGAGTTGTGTGTGGCGTATGGTGGGTGGGGTCTGGTTGTGTATGGCGAGTGGTGGTGTGGAAATGGTTATGTATGCAGACGGCTGGTGAGGGTGGGTGGGGGCAGGTGATGTATGGTGAGGCTTGGCCGTGTATGTAAGTGGTCGTGTAAATGTGATGAGATGTGATGTATGATGAGAGTAGGTTGGATGTGTATGGTGTAGCCTGACTGGCATACAACAGTGAGTAAGATGTGTGTATGTTATGGTTGGTTTTTGTGTATATCGTGGTGTATTCCCAGTCTCTATACAGGGTCTTAAAGAACTCGAATTAATTCCCAATTTTTGATGTCATATTACCTTTTCGACCGACATGGCTTCGATTAGGGCGTGTTTTTGCACCTGCTGTATGAGACTAGAGAAGGGGAAAAAAAAAACCGTGACTCATCCATAATGTTGTTTTACGTCGGGTACATGTGAAGTACCCTGACTATTGCAAGTGTCTCACTCAGTATGACGCATATGATTCAGTCACTGTGAACCAGTTCCTGCACCTTCTGCTCACCCTGTATCCTCTTGTGCACCGCCGCCCACAGGATGGCGAGGAGATCACGGTAATCTCGACGCATTTTTGCTACCAGGATAAAAAAAAACATCAGCTTGATCTTGATGGCCTTATGAACCAGACGGAAGCACCGCTGACACACGACGGCTCCCTACTGTTATATATATATATATATATATATATATATATATATATATATATACATATTATTCTTTTAAATCCAGAAGTGTTGGTCATGTTGTGTACCTCTCAAACAGTGGTAGATGTCTTTATTTAGTACCCTCCCGTAGCTATAAGTAGGTGTGATTACCTAAGTTACCAGCGGATATTGAAATTGACTTGGTTTTGATTCTCTTGAACTCTGACCCCGAACGATGATGTACGTCGCAGTGCCCCGAAGACGTCATTAGGTGATAATTTACAGACAGTGACGTGACGTTCAGGTGTGCCTCTTTGACCTTAGGAGCAGCCACTTAAACGTCTCAAATCATGTCACACTCGTAATGCTCCTCCACCCTGACCTTGGCCGCCTACCTTTCTCAGTGGTGATTTTATTTCAGTTCTGGTTTTATTAGAGATAAAAAAAAAAGGTATTGCAACTTTTGCTTTGACTGTTTTGCTTTGAATAGTTTATATATATATGTATATATATATATATATATATATATATATATATATATATATATATATATATATATATATATATATATATATATATTGAGAGAGAGCTGTGAGTTGTAGAATTTTATGTGTACGTGTAAAAAAGTTATTTTAAGTAGTTAATGTTACCCATTGAAGTTTGCGTGCGAATAATTTTGCCTTTAAAGGGAGAGGCTTAGAAATAAAGACGCTTGCTCGCAAATGCAGTACACACGGACAACTGTTTTATCCTATCAGTCGACCACTTCTGCTGAATCCTACCAGTCGACCACTTCTGCTGAATCCTACCAGTCGACCACTTCTGCTGAATCCTACCAGTCGACCACTTCTGCTGAATCCTACCAGTCGACCACTTCTGCTGAATCCCAACGGTCGACCACTTCTGCTATACCCAACCCGTCGACCAGTTCTGCTGTATCTTTCTAGTCGACCACTTCTTCTGTATCCCAACGGTCGACCACTTCTGCTGCATCCTACCAGTCGACCACTTCTGCAATATTCTACCGGTCGACCACTTCTCAAGACAAAAGCACGATCCGAAACCGGTTCATGAATTTGCACCTCACACCAAACGAGTCACCCAGTGAGAGCCTCGAACTATACCGCCTCCACTTTGCTTTTAAAGGCAACACACACAGTCGTCTCCACCGCCGCCGCCGCCACACCGACAGCTACACTGACGCAACCCGACCTGTTGCCGTAGTTCGTCTATAATGAATGGCAAATTTCGTCGTCCAAAACGTCTGGGTGAGGTTTTCGAAGCTCTTCTACCACTTTCACATATTTCATGGGAGGCGTAAGAATATTACTAAAATTCTATTTTATCATAATCCAGCAAAATTTCTAAAAGAGAGAAAAAAAAAAGGGAAACGTAGAAAACAAAATGTCATGGACAAGGGGAGACAGGGAGACTTGAGGGCGTTTACTGGGTTATTCCACGTTCGGTCTTAATCTCTCGATGGCTACGTGTCGTCACCTTACCTGCGTATATCAGACTGTGACTTAATAGTTTTCTCCCCCCATAGATTCAGTGTAGTTCAGCCCTGAGGACTGGGTACAATGGGTACGACCCAAGTCATTTTTGCGTGTCGAAGAAGACTACAAAGACGAGCGGGAGCGGATGGGCTAGAACTCCTCCCCTCCCGTATTATTTACTCTTGAGGAGGAGGAGTAGAGGAAGAAGCCAAGGGAGGATTACCCCCCCCCACTACACACACACACACACACACACACACACACACACACACACACTAAGGTGTAGTCGCTAACGCTCAAAGACGGGAATCGGCGAACAGGAATGAAAGAAAAAAAAAATTCTTCAGAAGGTCAAGCTATTAAAGCCCCTAAGGGATTGATGCCGTCAAGGGCAAACGTGATGTTCAAGCTTTGGAGGGATTGATGTCAATGCCGCTCATGAGACTGAAGCCCATGCGGGATTGATGATGTCAGTGGCGTATAGCGTAAAGAGGCCCATACGGGATTGATGATGTCAAGACACACATGGTGCTGAAGCTTGTGAAGGATTGATGATTTCAGGAGCACGCGTGGCTTTGAAGTTCCTGATGGGTTGATGATGTCTCTTTACACACTAGTGCTAATAGCGCCTTCGGGATAGGTGTTAGGGACAGGTATAGTGATGAAGCCCCTGTTAGATTGATGTCAGGGACACGCATGGTGAAGGAGACCCTGAGAGATTGATGGTATATTAGGCATGCACGGGGATTAAGCCGCTGAGGTTGATGATATCAAGAGTCCAACCTGGTGATAAAACCGCTGAGAGGTTGATGATATCAAGGGCAGACTCATCAATGAAGCCCTTGAGAGATTGATGATGTCAGGGGCACCCATGATAATGGAGCGCTTGAGAGATTGATGGTATCTGAGGCGCGCATAGTGATGATGCCCCTGGGAGACGGTGGTGAAGAGCTGGAGATTGATGATGGCAAGGGTACGTATGGTGATGAGGTCTCCCCATGATTGATGATGACGGGGCACGCATGGAGGTGAGGTCCCTCATGATTGATGATGACCGGGCACTCATGGTTATGAGGTTCCTCAGTGATTGATGATGTCAGGGGCACGTATGATGACGAGTTCCCTCAGTGATTGATGATGTCAGGGGCACGTATGATGACGAGTTCCCTCAGTGATTGATGATGTCAGGGGCACGTATGGTGATGAGGTCCTCGTGATTGAAGATGTTTGAGGTACACATGGTGATGAGGTCCCCCCCCCTGTTTGATGATATCATGGGCACGTATGGTGATGGTCACTCCGTGATTGATGATGTCAAGGGCACGCATGATGATGAGGTCCCTCAGTGATTGATGATGTCAAGGGCATGCATGGTGATGAGTTCCCTCAGTGATTGATGATGTCAAGGGCACGCATGATGATGAGGTCCCTCAGTGATTGATGATGTCAAGGGCATGCATGGTGATGAGTTCCCTCAGTGATTGATGATGTCAAGGGCACGCATGATGATGAGGTCCCTCAGTGATTGATGATGTCAAGGGCATGCATGGTGATGAGGTCCCTCAGTGATTGATGATGTCAGGGGCATGCGTGATGATGTCAGGGACATGCATGGTGATGAGTTCCCTCGGTGATTGATGATGTCAGGGACGTGCATTGTGATAAGTTCCCTCAGTGATTGATGATGTCAGGGACATGCATGGTGATGAGTTCCCTCAGTGATTGATGATGCCAGGGGCATGCGTGATGATGTCAGGGGCATGCATGGTGATGAGTTCCCTCAGTGATTGACGATGTCAGGGACATGCATGGTGATGAGTTCCCTCAGTGATTGATGATGTCAGGGACATGCATGGTGATGAGTTCCCTCAGTGATTGATGATGCCAGGGGCATGCGTGATGATGTCAGGGGCATGCGTGATGATGTCAGGGGCATGCGTGATGATGTCAGGGGCATGCGTGATGATGTCAGGGGCAGGCGTGGTGATGTCAGGGGCATGCGTGATGATGTCAGGGGCATGCGTGATGATGTCAGGGGCATGCGTGATGATGTCAGGGGCATGCGTGATGATGTCAGGGGCAGGCGTGGTGATGATCATTATCTAACCTTACCATCGATGACCACCATCGTCGTCGTGTTTCACCATCGTCTCCCTCACTTACGCCTATCTTGTCTTTGCTTCTCTTCCCACCTGCTCCACATAGGTCAGACTGTGGCTGGATTTCGTCTTTAGACACACACACATACACACACACACACACACATCATCCTGTAACCTACACTACACCTTTCTGTTCCCCTTCACCTCACCCGTTGCTTCCCCCCCCTGCCGACCCCCACACCCTACCCATCTCCCAGGCCGACGCCGGCTGCCTCTCCCTCCCTCCCTCTCCTGGTTCCCACGGTGGCCACTGGAGGCGGCGGTCAGCCTGGAAGTCCAGTTTAGTGGTCACTGGAGCCCCGGAATGTCAAGAGGTCCTCCCCGGACCCGCCCGTCCGTCCGCTTCCCTCTGCCGATTTAGTCCTCATCCTGTGGCTTCGTCTTGCTTCCTCCTCCTCCTCCTCCTCCTCCTCCTCCTCCTCTCACTCTCCCCATCCCTCCTGGTGTGTCTGAGCGTGTGGGTGAACGAGGAGGTGAGTGAGTGAGTGAGTGGGTGGGAGAGTAATTTGAGTGAATAGATGGGCCTGTAAGTTAGGTGAGTGTGTGTGTGTGTGTGTGAGAGAGAGAGAGAGAGAGAGAGAGAGAGAGAGAGAGAATCGGAACCTGTCAGTGAACAGGTCTGTCTGTAAGTAGGTGAGTAAGGTGAAGGATGAGTGTGAGCGAATGTGATTGCTTAAAGCAAGAGAAATTCCACCTTTTTTTTTGTCATTATGTATATTTATAATCATCGTAATGAGGTTGATCGGTCGCGTAACCCATCTTTTTAATGGGTGGATTTCTCTCACACGCGCTCCTAAATGTAAGACAGTCATTTCTCTCGTCATTTTGTCTTCATCCAGCTGTCTACCACCTATTTGTCATCTTCTTTTATTCTTTATGTGTCGCTTACTTATGGCTTCATCAGTGTAGTTTTTGGATAATAAAACATGTTATCATGCCACCCTTTGTTGTGCGTTTGGCGTGTGGGTGTGTGTGTGTGTGTGTGTGTGTATCCTTGCGTGCGCATGCGCATGTGTAAACGCGAGAGACGACCCTTACGGTGTAATTAAGAAGATTTTTCTTTCACGAACGAGGCTGTAAACGTTAGCCATTATTTAGCGCTCTGCACTTAGCCGCATCGAACTGCTAATTTGCCAGTAATTTTAGTCAACGAATCATGTTTATTATCTAAATAATAATCTCATTTGAGGCGGAGAGAGAGCGGGGCTTGGCTGATAAGGATCGAGGCAATGCATCACCATCGTCCCCAAATTATAACCAACCCCAGAATGTCTTCTTTAATTGTTCCTTCGTCAGCAACCACCCCTTGGAGCTGCAAGTTATCCACTCCTGTGGAATTTAAACAAGGAAATTCTTCATGGTTTTCTGCGGTTTTGATATTTTTTTTTCTTCCCCTGGTGGTTGGAGTGTAGTTGGACACATTGGGGATTTAGGCCGTGGCAGCGTCCGGTGGTAAAACTGGTAGTGGTGGAAGAACGTGATGTCTGAGGTGCGCCGTGTGTGTGTGTAGGTCTTGGGTAACACTAACTCTGTATACTTCATTGGGAGATGATGAGCAATATGTGTAATTACCGGTGATTATAGTCGTTACTTTCTCGACAGGTAATCACTCCAGCGGAGCAACGCCCTAATTAAGACCTGAAATTGTGAAGATGGATTCCTGGTGCTCTTGACGAGGAAGTGAGAAAAAAAAGAAAGTTATAATGAAATTTAAGAACAGTGAGAAATTGAATTAGAAAAAAAAAGTTGTCTGAATTTTTGCATGCATGATACTTAGATTGTTACAAGAACCTGAGGCGGTGTAATGCACGTGCGTAATCGACAAATTGCTCAGTGGAGGATTATATTGGGCCGCCACGAGCCAGATGTCCCATTCTTTGTCATCTCGTAAAGCTTCCCACTGTTTGGTCGCTCCGGGATGATTACCTGGGGGGGTGAACTGTTAGGTACCGTGTCCGAGTCTTTGCGAGCTGAGCCGCGGACTGGTAAAGAGATACTTGGAAAAAAAAAGAAGACAGTTGAGTATAATAAGAAGAAAAACTATGGTATTTCACAGAGGTCCCGGCTCTGCTAAATGCAGCAGTATCTACATATGTGACTGCATCATCCTGGAACTGTTAAGAATTTCTCCTCATGTCCTATTTACTGAAAGTTCTCGCAAGCGTTCGTGATTAATCACTGTATTATAGACAAGTTATAGAATGCATGGGAAAGCCAGTCAAGGCATTTGCTAGGGGGCTATCAGTATCCCTAGTTCGTACCGTTTATAGATGGACACAGGATGATAAAGCACAATGGAGTGATAGTGTTGGAAGCTTGACCACTATATAGAAGTTATCGACTTATGAAAGACACCGGAGAAGCCTTGATTCTTAGCCTGGCTCCGACACAGGGGTTTGTGTCCCTTTTCGTCAGAATCAGTTTGTTAATGATATTTGTCCCGTTTATGCTGCTCACCTTCCTGCTTGTTCGGACCCCGAGCTCTGTCTTACTTGCTCCATCTTTCCATCTCCAGTTCGGTATCCCCCTTCTCCTTTTTCCCTCCGCTTCTAATACGTGTATCATCTTTGTCAACTTCTCACTCATTCTGGAGGAAATGGTGTTTTAGATACCTAAAAGTGGACGAGGCAGCAGATGGAACTATGGAAGCTGAAGTGAATCAAGGGGGTGGTAAGGGGGTGGATATCTTGGTTGCAGTGAGGAGTGTATGGAAAAAATGGTCACCGTCTATGAGGTTAAAGATGGGTATGTTTGATTGTAGAAAGTCGTAAGCCCTTGTTGTAGAGGAAGGGATAGAGGGCGGATTTGTTGGAAAAGAAATGCTTGAAAACAATATGGGGTGTGAGGAGCGTTGAATGTGCAAGAAATTACTGTGCAAGAGAGAGGTATGATAACTAGTTGAGTTTGATGAGAGAGCTGTACAGGGTGTGTTGAAATGGCTTGGACGCATGGAGAAGATGAGAGAGGGGAATATGTGTGTCAGAAGTGTAGGGAACAAGGATTAGGGGGAAGCCGAGAAGGGGATGGATGTAGTAAAAGAGGCTTTGGTTTATTGGTACTGAACATGCAAGAAGGTGAGAGGCATGCATGGGAAAGAGTGAAATAGAGCTTTATGGTATACATGCCAAATAAAGAGGAAATGTGAACAAAAAAACGTTCATCGTTTGCACCTCGCGCTGCCCCGCTGAGCGGGGAAACTGAACTAGTGTATATACAGTCTTAAAAGTCCCGCGCCGTCTACCTCTTCTCTGTATTTTTGTGGTTAGATGTTGCATGTATAATTCCATCAGTATTAGCCCACTTTAACGTGCCAGCACGTGCGCGTGGGTACTGGAATATTAGGATGACAAGTCTGAGACATGACCCGACCCCATTTGGTATTAGCTAGGTCGGTGAAAGGTGCGTGCCTTCGTCGTGGTTCGTGCTGTGTTGGTTCATCGAAGCCCGCTGTTCCCTCGCAGCCCGCGGTTCCCTCGCCACACACGACGTAGCCAAATAGCGACACTAGCATTTATTTAAGGATGTTCCCCGTAGCTTGTGGAAAACGGAGCCAGGGAAATGCTCTTACTGTAATTTTTTCAGTTGGATGAGTTTTATGAGGTGGTCAGCCTTGATTTTCTTTCATCTTAGTGATGATACCCGAGCAAATGAAGAATGTTCAATCATTGCGTTGATCATTGGCGCAGAGATAATCACCAGAAGGTTTGGAGTCCAGGGTATGTCTCTTTTAGGAATATCGAAAAGGAAATTATGAATAACTCGTGATATAATGACAGCAACTTGTCGTTGTAACTGCTGGCCAGGGGTAGACGAATACTGTATCTTGAGTTAAGGAATCAGAGTTATTGAAATTGAACTTAACCCGAGGCATTTGATGCGAGGCAGTGCAGACGTGTGAACGGATCAAAATGGTTCCGATAAGAATTCTGGGAAAGCTGCAGCGCTAGGGGAAGACTCAGGAGGTGAGGGAGAGGGAGAATAATACCTAGGGAGAGCTTTAGGGGTAAGGGAGGTTCAGAGCTGGGGAACATTCAGGGCTGGAGAGATTTAGGTGCAAGGGAGGAATAAGACTGTTGAGGAGGAGGAGGAGGAGGAGGCAGAGAAGCGGAGATTCCTTGGTGTTGAGCAGGAGCGTGAAATACCCCAGGCAGCAGGGAGGAAGGGGGGAGTCTTGCTTATATATATATTTCCCATATATTTTCAACATGGAGATCTGAATGGAAATTTGCCAAGTAGCCTGGAACAGAGAGAGAGAGAGAGAGAGAGAGAGAGAGAGAGAGAGAGAGAGAGAGAGAGAGGCGACTCGTGAGCAAGTTGAAGGATAGCATACCTTAAGGATGTTCCTATTAAGCATATGCCATGCCGTAGAGTTCATCCCTGAATATACCTATATCGCAGAGGTGTTCAAGACTGACTGTGGTAATGAGCATTGTTGGATGTGCCTCGCGAGGCGTTGGCCAGACCTTGCGAGACTGAGAGGTGTTGTTAAAGTATGTAAAGTCATAGTAAAGTACATGTCGTCACTCAGCTGAAGCTTAGCCCCAAAAGTTCTTTCATTGTGTTTCGTGTTTCTTGTATATGTTCATTTGATTATATATATATATATATATATATATATATATATATATATATATATATATATATATATATATATATGTGTGTGTGTGTGTGTATGTATGTGTGTATGTAGTTATAGAAGGCGACTAGAGGGCCGGAGTTGATACCTCTCCACTTTCTTGTATTTCAATTTCTAAAAGATGGAACAGGAGGAGCCATACAGCGAGAGCTCATCCTCCTCGAAGGCTTAGGATGGGGCGTAACCATGATGAGATATGTATTATGTTTGAGGAAACAAACCTGGAAGTTCTTGCTCTGAGTGAAACAAAGCTCAAGGGCAAAGAGGAAAGAATGGTTTGGAAATGTCTTAGCAAGAAAGTCAGGGATTGGTGGAAGGACAAGAGCTAAGGAGGGAATAGCACTACTCCTGAAGCAAAAGTTGTGGGAGTGTGTAAATGAGTGTAAGGAAGTGAATTCTAGACTAATGTGGGTAAAAATGAAAGTGGATGGTGAGAGACGGATGATTATTAGTGCTTATGCACCTAACCATGAGAAGAAACATTATGAGAGTCAAATATTTTGGGAGTAGCTGAGTGAGTGTGTCGGCAGTTTTGATGCAAGAGACCGGATATTAATGGTGGGTGATTCGAATGCGACGATGAGTGATGTGGCAGCTGAGGATATGATTGGGGGGAATGGGGTATTCAGTTTTATGGATGGAAATGGTGAACAGGTTGCGGAGATGTGTGCTGAAAAAGGACTGGTGGGTTGGAATACCTGGTTTAGAAATAGAGACATACACAAGTATGCGAATGTGAGAAGAAAAGTTGGTCTGTAGGCATTATTGGATTACACATTAATTCATTGGCGTGTGGAAGAGAGACTTTTGGATGTGAATGTGTTGAGGTGGGCAGCTAGGTGGGATGTTTGATCACCACTATCTTTCGAAGTCAAGGTTGAAGATTTGAAGTTTTAGAAGAAAAAAGAATAGAGGAGACAATATCGGTGAGAAGAGATTTGTGAATGTAAGTGAGCTTGGAAAAGAGCCTTATGCGAAGGAATGTTTGGAGAGATTGTAGAAGTGAAAACGGTAGAGCAAATGAAGCAAGGTTAGTGGGTGAGGAATAGGAGGTATTTAAGTAAGCAGTTCTGGCATGTGAGGGAGATGCATGTGGCATGTGTAATGTGGAACATAGACTAGAAAGGGTAGTGAGTGGTGGTATGAAGTAAAATTGCTAGTGAAAGAGAAGAGAGAGGCGTTTTGTTGGTACTTGAAGGGAAGCAGGGCAAATGATTGGTGGATGTACAAAAGAAAACGGCAAGAGGTTAAGAGGAAGGTAGCTGGGGTCGAAAAAGAGGGCGAATGAGATTTAGGGTGAGCGAGCATCAGTAGATTTTAGGGAAAATATGATGTTTTGGAGGAGTTATTATTAATATGCGAAAAACAAGAGAACAAATAGGAAATTCAGTGAAGAGGGCAAAAGGGGAATTGGTAACAGGAAGTGAGGAAAAGATGGAGTGGTATTTTGAAGGACTGTTAAATGTGTTTGATTATAGTGTGGCAGATGTTGGGTGTTTTGATCTGGATGGTATTCGAGAGTGAGAGTCATGGAGAGTGGTTTGGTGAAGAGAGAAGAGGTGGTGAAAGCCTTACGTAGGATGAAAAATGTGGCAAGGCGGCTGGAGTAGATGGTATTGCTGTTGAATATATTAAGAAAGCGGGTGACCGTGTTGTTGATTAGTTAGTTAGGATTTTCAAAGTTTGCATGGATCATGGAGAGGTGCCTGAGGATTGGCGGGATGCATGTAAAGAGCCATTGTCTAAAGGCCGGCAAGGTGGGTGGGGGAAGGTTAGTGTTCTAACTACAGAAGTACAAGTTTGTTGAGTCGTATGGAAGGGCACTGATTGAGAGAGAGAAGGTATGAACAGAACATCAGGCTGAGGAGGAACAGTGTGGTTTCAGAAGTGGTAGAGGATGTGTGGATTATGCATGTGTTTGCTTTGAAGAATGCTTTTGAGAAATACTTCGAGAAACGAATGGATTTATATGTGATATTTATAAATCTGGTGAAAGTATATGATTGGGCTGATAGAGATGCCTTGTGGGATGTCTTAAGAATATAGGGTGTTGGAGAAAAGCTACTAGAAGCAGAGAAGTTTTATCAAGGATCCAGGGCATATGTACGAGAAGGAAGAGAGGAGAATGAATTGCTCTAAGTTAAGGTTGGTCTGTGGCAGGGGTGTGTGATGTCACCATAGTTGTTTTAATTTGTTTATGGATGGGGTAGTGAGGGAGGTAAATGCGAGAGTCGTGGAGACAGAGGCGAGTATGCTGACTGAAGGGGACGAGGGGCTTGGGAAGGGAGTTAGACGTAGTTTGCCGATGATATAGCACTGAGGGCAGATTTTAGAGTGAAACTGAAGCAGATGGTGATTGAGTTTGGAAGGGTGTGTGAAAGGAGGAAGTTGAAAGAAAATGTGAATAAAATCGAGGTTATTAGGTTTAACAGAATTCAGGGACAGGTTCATTGGAGTGTGAGATTGAATGGAGAAATATTGGAGAAATTGACATGTTTTAGATACCTGGGAGTGGCTATGGCAGCGAATGGAACCATGGAAGTGAGTGATAGGGTGGATGAGGCGCGAAAGTTTTGGGAGCACTGAAGAATGTGTAGAAAGAGAGAGATATCGTTATCTGGGAGGGCGAAAATAGGTATATATGATGATATAATATTCCCATCATTATCATATGTACTATACGGAGGAGGAGGAGGAGGTGTTGAAAATGAATTTTTTGAGGAAAGGAAAGGATAAGAGAGTTGTAGTAAAAGAAGAATGTGGTTGAGAAAGAAGAGGAGTTTGTGCTGAAATGGTTTTGATATATGGAGAGAACGAGTGAGGAAAGGTTGACACAGAGGCTATATGTTTTAGAAGTGGAGGGAATAAGGAGAACTGGAAGACAAGTAAGGCAAGATCCACTAGTGATATTCTTTCCTGTCTTGTTAATATCTGGTAATCATTCCTGAAAGATTTTGGGGATCCATGTGTAGTTGTCCTTGACATTTACAATGTTTTTGACAGGGAATGGCGTTAGGGTCTCATCTCTAAGCTCACGTCTTGTGGCTTTCCTCCCTCACTTTGTTCCTTCATATCTAGCTTCCTCACTGGAGGATCTATCTCTGTGGTTGTTGATGGATCAGCCTCCCCCACTATTCTCCATCAATAGCGGTGTTACTCAAGGTTTTGTCCTGTCCCCTGCACTTTTGTCCGTGGCTGGAGCATATATATATATATATATATATATATATATATATATATATATATATATATATATATATATATATATATATATATAATTAGAGAGAGAGAGAGAGAGAGAGAGAGAGAGAGAGAGAATTATTTCTTTCTTTTGATCAAGGTGTGTAATTCTCAGTTGCTAACGACAGAATTATTGCTGCAAATCAGGATCCTAACGATTGACGAACAAGACATCACAGTTATGAACTTTTACCACCGAGAAAGCATTCTTGGTTACTGTATAATCTTCGTAATGAAGGCGATGGTCGAGTTCTCTGAAGGAATGCAGCAGTTTCCAGCATGTGTGTGTGTGTGTGTGTGTGTGTGTGTGTGTGTGTTGCGGGACCCGACGGCATTCGTGATTATGCATCGAGAATCTAATGAGGTCGGTTGGTGGTCTTAAAACCTGGGGAACACTGAAGGTATATAGTGATCAGAGGCGTTGATCTTCACTGTTGTACCAGATGCCGGTGATGGGTCGACGGCATGTGAAGTGCTTCACTGCAACCGCAACCGCGTCTGGCGTTGAGTTAGCAGTGATGAATAACCAGATAAAAGATAAGGTCATGGTAAAATACATTCTCCAGGGCTTCGATATTTGCTTGTGCATAACGAAGTTCCTTATCGTTTCTCATGGCGTTAATGAGACAAGTGTCACAGTGTTATGGCTGGGACCTTCACGTGGATAACGAAGTCAACCATGAGTGATAGTTATGTATGTAGGTAGCCTCATACATTTTCATACATGCACACGCTTGCTTACCCGCGCACAAAGACCTCTGTGGTTATGTACACAGTCACAGACACACACACACACACACACACACACACACACACACACACACACACACAGTTGAGAAGGGATACTGTAGGTCTATAGTGAGGGGAAAAAAAAAGTATTTTGGAGCTTGTGTTTGGAGGGACGGGAGGGAGGGAGACATCATAACGTGGGTGTTGTTACTCTCATGGCGGCAGGGGTGGGGGTTAAGGGGGGAGGTGACGGTGAGGTTGGGATGGGGAGAAGGAGTGGGGGGCGGACCGATACGGTGGAGAATAAAACATGAAATGACGGAGAGTTAACAACATGAAGAGGAGAAGAATGTGGAGGATGATAAAGAGAAAGACACGGATTAGTAGAACAGTGGAATAAGACGATAAAGGAGAGAGAGAGAGAGAGAGAGAGAGAGAGAGAGAGAGAGAGAGAGAGAGAGAGAGAGAGAGAGAGAGAGAGAGAGGATTAGAGTGAAGCAGGTAGACAAGAGGGGATAGTCACAGTCACAGGAGAGAGAAGTGGCCTGGAAAGGAAGATATTGAGAGGAGGAGGAGGAGGAGGAGGAGAGGTAGGAGGTGGTGGTAGATGAGGAGAATAGCAGATAGAGGGTAGACTAGCAAAACATTACAGTCACAAACGTTGCGAATTAAGGGAGGGAGTGTCACTTGGCCAGCGACAATCATCCCATAATTAGATAATTATTTAATGACTTTGGCAATGATGAACCAGCACGCAGGCTAGGAACCAACCCTCGCCTGCTGCACCAACCCTGCCAGAACCGAGGTAAAGCTCTCTCTCTCTCTCTCTCTCTCTCTCTCTCTCTCTCTCTCTCTCTCTCTCTCTCTGTCTATGTACACACGATCACTGTGTGTATATATATTGAGAAATAACCATTTGATAACCTATACGATTCCTTTGTTCTTCATATCCCGCTGTGATACTGTTGCCGTCTCCATGGTTCGTGTGTTACGAGAAGGAGAAGTAAGTGAATGGATGAACTGACAAGGGATTAAATGAATTAATAGGTATAAATATATTAATATATTTTTCCACCTTGAAGTTTGAGGGGCGAAAAGAATTGACCCGAACACTGCGGGGACCGATATAGAAAACGGCACAATTATGTGCAGTGCGGCGCGGCGGCGGGGCAGCCAGGGGTGTGGGTGGACCAAGCCGGGCTGAGTGTGCATGATGGATGGCAGTCAACGTGTCGAGCGCTAACTGCTCATTATACGGCATGCTGGGGTCCGCCCGCACGCCTGCCTGCCCGACCGAACCTCCCGACGCCCTCTGCTCCGGAGGCTATCGCTCGTCGACGCCGCTCCTTGCTGCTGCTGCTGCTGCTGCTGCAGCTGAGACAGATTATAGACAAGGAGACGAGGTTAGGGTGAAGTGTATGGGAGCATGGCGGAATGGTAACGGGAGGCGCCTAGGGGAAGTTATGGGATAGTGATGATATGGGGGCAGCAGGGAAGAGGGTGGTGGGAGAGAGGGAACAGGAAGTAAGTTTGGTAGGTGTGGGGCAAGTGATGGGGAAACAGAGGAGCCAGGGAAGTGTGAGGTGCTAATTGTGGCTATTTGGAGTTATTGACGGGTGCTGTAGTGTGTGTGAGAGGCGAGCGAGAGATTTGTGGTGTGGAGAGAGGGATTGTGTGGTAGCCTCGAGGTGGGTGATGGTGGTAAGATGCACGGGGGTTACCATAGTGGGACGTGAGCATGTGCAGTGATCCGGAGGTGTTATAATGGTGATACCTACCTGGCTTTCACTATGATAGAGATGATGATCAGTTTGATTAAAGGAGAAACGAGGACGCAGTCACCGAACATCCTGTCTGAAAGTGATGAACCAAAGGAGTTAAAAAAAAAAGAAAATGATTTGACAAGTTCATTATTGATGAATGGTCATTAGGAGTAAGGTCCTTGGCTTGATGAGTGTCACGAGTGATGAGCGAAGACAAGCCAGCCGGGAGGAAGGCGTCGAACGATGATGAATAGGGTATAATGTGGAAGTGAAGAATCGCTCAAGCATAGAAGCGATGAAATATGGAGATTAGCGAAAGATCGATGCGAATTTCAATATTGCCTTGGAAGGGGAGGGAAACATGTGATGAATAGCGATGAACCAGTTGGGGAAGGAAGTGTTGACTGGTGATGGATATGTTGCCTGATAAACAGGAAGAGGAGGAGAAGGTGGAGCTGAGAAATACGGGATCGCTAAGATCTTGTGCTTTAAGTTAACCTTAGAGTGGCGTGTGACGTATGCCCGGTGATGTATGCATCCCAGACCATTCCTTCCTGGGACTGGGAGAACGCATGTGATGAATAGCACCAGAGGAGGATGACCCAGAGCCCTACCATCGTAACGACCACTCATAAGCTGTTCGTCGTAGCTCAGTTGAAGAATGTGATTCGGATGATGACGAAAGTCTTGTTTGTGGTGACGGACGATGGCAGAAAGTGATGCCATTGGTGATGGTTTAGAGAGGTTGATTGTGATGAGAATGCGTACCTGGTGCTGATGATGGTACAGCTAATGAGGATGATTTATTTTTCATGGTTGAGATAGGCCATCGATTCATTCCATTCGGGAGTGGGAGGTATTTCCCACATTGAGAGGACCACAGGCTCTGATAGCGAGTGCTTGTGAAACTGATGCATTTTTTCGGCGAGGAGATGGCGGAGACTGATGCAACATTATCAGCATGGTAATGGCAACTGTGTGGGGCAACTCATCGGTGAAAAATAATGTTATTCTGATGAATGATTGCCGCGTCTTCCCCGGCAATAGATTGTGATCGTGTTGTGATGGTAGGAATAAGTAATTGTGAAGGTGAACGATAAAAGGTGTTGAACAAAGAGGCGATGGTGGAAAAGAAGAGATGATAACGAACAAGTGTTGGTGAACAGTAAGTAATGCTATAGAAGAACAGGTGGTGAACATAGGAACCAGAATGGCTTTGGTAATCAGGAATTCTGGTAGTTCAGCCAACATATACAGCAATGCTCAGAGGAGCACCTTAAGCACGGGAGAACGACCCTTAAGGACGACGAGGCGACCTTTAAGCACGAGGGGATGACCCTTTACCACGAGGAAACAAGCCTTGAGCACGGGGGACGACTCTTAAGTAGACTGAGACGACCCTTGACCACGATGGGACGACCCTTGAGCACGACGAGACGACTCTTGAGCACGACGGGACGACTCTTGATCACGACGAGACGACCCTTGGGCGCGACGGGACGACCCTTGAACACAAAGAGACTACCCACGAACACGACGGTGTACGACTTTTGGATATAATGGCCCATCACAACACCCAAATTTCGTACCGTAGTATAGAGTTCGTTTTTTATAGTCTCGCTGGCATTAGTATGTGAAACTATTCGTTTATCTGATGATCACATGGCTCCAGGTATGTGATGGTTGCTGGAGACGAGACTGCGTGTTGTGTAGGTAATGTGTGGTGTGATGATGATGTCAGATGTGGTGATGGTCGCTTCAGACATGTTTACTCGTATAACTCGCGATGTGGCTGATCATAGATGACAGACAGCCAGTTCCTTCGCCCAGTACAAATCTCTCTCTCTCTCTCTCTCTCTCTCTCTCTCTCTCTCTCTCTCTCTCTCTCTCTCTCTCTCTCTCTCTCTCTCTCTCATACATGCTTTATAAGAATTCACATTTTCCCAATATGATTTTACTTGAGGATTTATCAAAGAGGTAAGGGCAGAACTTGCTGCTACCCAGGACACATCATCATAAATCGACACATAATACTAACTTCCCGTTTTCTGAGTAGCCTGAAGTAGTGTAGGGGATCCTTACCTAATGTGTATATATAAGCCGCGATTATTATACTTTTTTCAGGCTATGACACTTCTTCAAAGTATGACCACTGTTACTTGACATAATAATTGCTTCGGCTCCGTAAATATCCTTGTTTCTTTCCGCGTGTGATATGTTTCTATGCGGTGCACACGAGAGGAAAAAGATAGAATAAATATCAGTGAAACAATTGTGGAGAGTAACGCCACGGACCTGCGTCATCAGGGGGGAAAATAGTGGAGGGCGTCTCCCTTCAACGCCAGCGTCACCTTGTTCGTCCTGTGTAATGCACGGGTCTAGAAATTACCCTCATTAGTTCTGAAAAGATGAAAAACTGAAAGCGACTGAAATATATATATATATGTTTCATTTTCTGTAGCGACTGTGAAAATCATTACGAGGGGAAAGTTGTGTGAGAGTTGCAGATGAATGCATATGCCGGTGCCCCTGGAGGCGAGTGCAGTGATGCATGTCTGTAGCTGCATTCACACGCATGCGCAGGGCCCGTGAGCAGTCAGGCAAGCAGGCATGTAAGTATGCGCTTGTTTGTTTGTCCGTGAGGAAGTCTCTTGTGTTGGTGTCCTAGCTCCTGCGGCCTGATCGTACAGCACTTCTGCAGGCAGCTCCTCATACATGAGAGTGGAGTCGCACTTCAGGAGGTGTAGGGGGTGGTGGGAAAGGGGGGGGGGACGGGCATGTGCTTAGGAGGAAGTTGTGGTCCTGTATATACCAAGAGAGAAGAGCTATGTACGCCTCCAAAGGGTGGAATTTTGTGTACTTGAAGATGGTGGTCATGTACACTTCAGGAGGGTAGTAGGGTCGTGTTTATTTCAAGGAGGTAGGGTCATGTTCACTTCAGAGTGATAGGGTCATATTCACTTCAGGAGGATGAGGTCTTGTAAACTGGAGAAGGAAGGGTCCATGTCCAGTTGAGGAGGGTGGGTTTATGTACACTTCAAGAGGATAGGCCCATGTACACTTCAGAATGATGGAGTTATGTACATTTGAGGAGGATGGGATCATTGGTACATGAAGAAAGTAAGGCCATGTCCTCAGGTCAGGGGTTAAGACCGTGAAAATGAGGACGCTTTTCATGACCGAAAGTGAATGAACGAGTCGAGTCAACAAATCTATACGAAAAAGTTGTACTTTCTATGACTAGCCAGACAGGTAGGTACCCGTCCGACGATTGGGGTTTGCTCGGGCGTGTATAATGTTCCCTTGCGTAGCTGTTACGGTTGCCAGGATTGCCATATATACGACAGGCGGTCTACAGTTGAGCGTAGAAACTCGCACTGACTCGTTTTCACCACCCCACAGCAGAACTCTTACGTAACTCACCATATCAGCGCCTGTTATTTCATGGAGGGACTGCTTATTTTGGCTGATAAGAGACACAAGAGTAAGGAAGAAAATCTCATATTGTCATTAGTGTGTGTGTGGGTGGGATACTTTTTGTGGTTTACGGGGAGAGAGTTTTACGCTCGTTTTGCCCCGTCTTCATGTACAAGTGTACCGTGTCCTTATTCCTGTATATGTATATACACGCAAACACACCGTAAAATGTGTGTCTGTGTGTGTGTGTGTGTGTGTATGTGTGTGTGTGTATGTGTGTGGTGTGTGTGTGTGTGTGTGTGCGCGCGTGTGGAGCGGGGGTGGCTGGAGTCAGGTGGAGAGCTGGGGTCACCAGTGAGGGCGGGGGAAGAGCCGAGGTCACCAGGTAGGAGGAGCAGTCGACTGGACCGGCTAACGTGACCCCGAGCAAGCGACCTCCGCGTCGTGTCTCCGCCTGGCCAGAAAGATGAATGGAGACCAACCGAACCATCGAGTGCGGCTCCGGCGTAGAGGACTTAAGTTCTCTTTTGGTGGGTGGGGCTGTGAGGTCGTAGGCGGTGTGGGGAATGTATGGATTCGAAGGTGGTGCTGAAGGGCGTGGCGGCAGTGGGGTATAACCTCGAGCAGTGGTAAAGCTTTTGGAGTGAGCTGGTTAGGGACGCGGCTTAGGAAGGGCGTGGTCAGTTTTTATGATGCCGCTTTTTGTGGACGTTCCATACTAAGGCAGTGTCGCCGTTGTCGTCATCTGTCGCTGTCTGTCATCTGTAAACGGTTGCTCTGTTCCGAATTCAGCCTCCGTTGATTGATTGTTCTGAAATTTTTCGGACACTGATACTCACTCTACCTTTACTCCCTCGCTATCCTTATTCCATCACCATCCCGTTACTCCAACATCACTCATATTCCATTTCCACCACCTTACTCCAACACCAGTCGTACATCATACTTCATCACCACCCTCATGGTCCCGTACGAGCAGCTCCGTTATTGTTCCTGTGTGTTCGACCCTACAACAGGAGTCGTTGATGCTAGTCCCTCACTACGACGCTAGAACAGTGCCTAGTAGGTGTGACTCGGGGTGGGTTGGCTCTTGTGTTGGTGACAGCTAGTATTACTGTGTAAAAGGTGTCACTGTCGGGGATAACTTTAAGGCGACACAGTTGGGGATGACTGTAGAGGCTGACGCTGTCGGGGATGACTCTGTAGAGGCTGACGCTGTCGGGGATGACTCTGTAGAGGCTGACGCTGTCGGGGATGACTCTGTAGAGTTTGATGCTGTCAGGGATGACTTTGAAGAGGTTGAAGCTGCCGAAGATGACTCCGAAGGTGACCCTTTACACCCGAGTGACGGGGTTGTGGGCGAACTGAGAATGATATAAGCGAGGTCGTTAGGATGAAGGATGACACGTTAGACAGTGATGCAAGGTGATTGATGGGTGGGTGGTTGTTGCTGACCTGAAAAGTAGGTGGTGGGTGCTGGGCTGGGGAGTGAGAGGCTGGCTGGGGCTGGCCTGCAAGGTAAGTGCTGGGTACTGGCCTGCAGAGTGAGAGGCTGTTGCTGGCCTGGGTGGTGGGTACTGGCCCGCAGGGTGAGTGGAAGAGGTGCTGGCCTGGAGAGGGGTGTGATGGGGGTCTGGCTGGGAGAGTGGATGGTAGGGTGGTTGGTACTGGCCTGGTGGGTGACACTGCTGGAGGACGACCCGTCTGTGCCCTCACCCGTGCCGCGCAGTACCGGAAACGAATGAATTTACAAGTGATTGACTACACATACACACACACACACACACACACACACACACACACACACACACACACACACACACACACGAAACAGTTACATATCAAGATCCACTTGCGATATTAAGACAAGTAAAACATTGACAAATCTTATAATGAGATTCTAGGTTTCAGATTATATTAACGACACGTATGAAAAGTATTTTTTTTTCATCTTCAGTTTGAAGAATCATGTTCAGATAGTGACAACGTCCTCCCTCCCCAGTTGTCGCACGAACATCGTCTTGCTGGTAGGAACAAGTTGAACGTCAGGTCTGAAGGTTAGATGATGTAGGTGACATAATTACCATGACTTGAAAACCCTAACTCTGCAAGACTTAAGTTGTGAGTTTCAGTCATCGCGGGCGGGAATTACTTCGTCGCAGACTCTCCAGAGGAATGTAATACAAAACAGAGTAGAAATTTTGTAGAAGGTTGACTGATGTGTTTTTTGGAGGCTTTTAATGCCACTTAAGTTCTTATTTGTGACTTTATGAATCTAATTTTATGTAGTTTCTGGTAAATGTAAGAGACGATCTTTACAATTGTTATTTGGAACCATTTTGTGTGGTATTTATTACATAAGCCACACGGGCTACTGAACTGTAATTATCATAGAACCTTATCAATTTTTTGAATGATTGGACGATATTAAGGGAAAACCTTCATTCCTTTGTTGGATTTATGTGACAGTAATAACTGAACTGGCTTCACTCTGGCCAGTTGGGGGCGGGATGAAAGGGGGGTGGGGTGGGTGGGGGGGGGACCACAACATGTTTATTGGTGGCTGGATAAACACCCCCCCTCCCCCACTCCTGCTAGCTCCACGGACACTACTCCACCCGCCACGGACACACCTTCCCCACGAGCCACGAACACCTTTGCATCAGCCACTTGCACCCTTGACCAACCGCTTCATATCTATTGCTCCACATCCCACATACAACCATGTCACCTAATTCACTCTGTCATGTCACCTACTTCAGACACACACGCACACACACACACACACACACACACACACACACACACACACACACACACACACAGTGCCAAGGGAGTGGAAAAGAGCAAACGTCACACCTTTCTATATGACAGGAGACATGGAAGAGGCGTTGAACTACAGATCGGTGTCCCTGACGAGAATAGTCTGTACGGCGCTGGAATACATGATCAGAGAGGAAATGGATGACTTCCTGCTGAGAAGAAGTTAATTAAGTGAGACACGGCTTGATCTCAGGGAGGTCACTTTCAACGGATCTCGTAGATTTCTACAAGGGTGATCTTCGGTTTACACAAGAGGTCGGTGGGCGAGTCGTTTGTATCAGGACTATCAAAAAGCATTTAAACACTGACGTTGGTTGGTAGAGAAGCTAGATCTTCAAGTAGAAATAAAGGGAAGATTGCTTCGATGGACAAAAGATGGATGTCAAGGGAGCTTTCTCGAAACGAGTTGTTGTTACCTGTGTCTTGCTGTAGGATTATGTTCTGGAACCATTGATTTCTACGATCTCTATAAATGACTTGCCAAAAAGGAATTGGATTCCTGCCTGAATGTGTTTGCCGGTGATGTCAAGGTCATGAGGAAGGTGAAAAACGAAGACGGCCGAATCAACCAACAAAGGGACCTAGACGAACCCCAAAGTTGGTCTGACGTAACTCATCCCGTGCAGGTGAGGATGGTGCACAGCGTACGACGGCTTCGATACCTGTAGTATCTAGTTGGATATGAGCTGTGAGGATCCTTTGTTAAGAGAGTCTTGGGAGTAGATATCGTCCCCAACCTGACGCTCGAGTCTCACATTTATGAGAATAGTAAAGGAAACATACTGTCTGCTGGCAAATATCTGAATAGCATTCATGTATAGAGACGAGGTAAATTTCCATAAGCACTTCACATCCTACCTTAGGCCAGAGCTAGAGTATGCTTCTCAAATTTGGTCATCGCACCTAAAAAGAAGCACAAAGAACTAATGGAGAAGGTCCAGAGGAAGGCAGCAAAGCTGTCACCGGAATTAACAAAACAGAGTTACAGGGAAACGTTAGAGGCTTGAATTTGCCCATCATGTAGGAAAGAAGAGTAAGGGGTAACCTGATCACTACCTTTAAGTTTCTAAATTAAGTTGATGATGTATACAGATGCTGGGATGAAACAGACCGAGGCCATAACAGGAAATTCATGGAGGCTTTTTGCTACAGTAATGGATGAATGGATTAGATGATTCAGTAAATAGAAAATGTGGATTGCTTACTGAAGGATGAAGAGATGGAGGACCTACGAGTATAAAACTCCCTCCCCATACAGTACCAGGTAATTACACTTGCATTTGATCTTTAATAACATTTCAGTTTGTGGTGGTAGTGAGAAATTCTATTCTCATTTCAGTAAAAAAGTGAGTCACGGAAGTGGAACAGTGAGACAGTGAACCTTTGCTTGAGAAATACGTTCAGGAAAGGTCTGTTAAGTGCGTTACCCAACCCGCACAGGACCTCAGATATTGCCCCATCCCTCCTAATAACCTTCCTTGCAATCACCAACACGAAAGGTTAAGTATAGGATTAATAGTATAATTAGCTCTGTAATTACACATAGTTGCGCTAATTACTAGGTACTCGGGCATGACGTGAGGAGGAGGGGGGGAGGGTTGCTTCCATGCACCCAACGTGTCGACAAAGGATATATGGATCATTCTAATCCTCTCTTCTCTTTAATTCCTCATCTTGTTGGGCACGAAATCATCCGGATTAGTGCCTCGGCGCCACTGAACTACTAATTAGGGCCGGGAACGCGAAAATTAGCCCGAAAGTATAACGTCAAATACTTGGTGTTATAATTGGCTTGTTAGTGGGTTAATATCCGCGAGAGTGGTGGTAGAGTTATTAAATGCTTGCCCTCCCTCACCGCCGTGGAGGGCTTGACGCAAGCAAGCTATTTCGCTTTTTGTACGAGTTAATTAAACGGAGGAGCTGGGTAATTATTCGGCTTGGTGGCGTGTGTATTGTGGGGGAGTGCTGCCGTGAAGGCAATTACGACGTTTTTTCTCAAAGGGTTCCTTCATAGGTGAAGACGTTATTTTTCACCTCCCAAGACAAAATTTGTGATAGTTAAGCAATTATATATATTTTTAAAGTTTCTGAGGCGATGTAATCTGCGGTTAATTTGTAAAAATGTGAAAAGTTCTTTAGCTTTACTATATATATATATATATATATATATATATATATATATATATGTATGTATATATATATATATATATATATATATATATATATATATATATATATTTTGGAAAGAATCACAATTTTGCCCGTGATCAAGTATAGTCCTGAGTCCACGAAGAAAATGAAACACGATAAGTTCCCAAGTGCACCTTCGCGTAATAATCATATCATCAGGGGAGACACAAGAGAAAAATATAACAGTCAGTTGATATACACCATGCGATTGTTTACCCTGATGATGTGATTATTACACGAAAGTGCACTTGGGAACTTATCGCGTTTCATTTTCCCCGTGGACTAATAGGAGTATATATATATATATATATATATATATATATATATATATATATATATATATTATACTTTGTCGCTGTCTCCCGCGTTAGCGAGGTAGTGCAAGGAAACAGACGAAAGAATGGCCCAACCTACCCACATACACATACACGTCCACACACGCACATATACATACCTAAACATTAGCAGCGTATATATACATACACAGACATATTGATATATATATACACATGTACACAATTCATACTTGGTGCCTTTATTCAATTTCGTTGCCACCCCGCCATACATAAAATGACACCCCCCTCCACCGTACGCGCGCGAGGTAGCGCTAGGGAAAGACAACAAATGCCACATTCATTCACACTCAGTCTTTAGCAGTCATGTATAATGCACCGAAACCACAGCTCCCTTTCCACCTTCAGGCCTCATAAAACTTTCCATGGTTTAACCCAGACGCTTCACATGCCCTGGTTCAATCCATTGACAGCACGTCGACCCAGGTATACCACATCGTTCCAATTCACTCTATTCCTTGCACGCCAAAACGAGTCATTTGATGTATGATTGACTTGCACACGTCATCCTGGCGTAAGGACGAGATGAACACGGGTTTGTGAGGGGGGACTTCTGCAGCGTAGGTGCTCGGGTGTGTTGCCTTCTAAAGTGCCTAGTGTCACGACGTGGCTGGTGTTAGTAATACGCAGTCACCTTAGCAAACTGGCCCTTAGTATTGAGTTATTGCTTCACTTAATCATTTGTTGTTCAGCATCAAATGAGCGAGGGAACTGACACGTAATGACGAAATGCTTTTAATCTTATCAGACTTGCGTGATTGATAATCATGAAGACTCTCTTAAAGTAGAGCATGATATATATATATGTATGTATATATATATATATATATATATATATATATATATATATATATATATATATATATATCGAAGCAAAATTTTGGAAGGAATGGTATTTGAACATGAACGTGAAGAAGAATCACTATTTTTTTTGTAACTTTTCATTTCCCATGTATTGTTATTATTATTATTATTATTATTATTATTATTATTATTATTATTATCATTATTATTATTATTATTATTATTGTTGTTAATATTATTATTATTGTTATTTATTATTATTATCATTATTTCATTTCATTATCTATTAGTTATTATTATTATTGGTGGTAGTACTACCAGTAACAGTAGCTGTTGTAATAATGAGTACTATTGATAATAGTATTTTTTTTTTTTTTTTTGTTCTTGAAGCCAAAGCCTTAAGGTCATTGTACTAGGAAGAGGCAAGAAGAATCCCTCCCCCCCTGTATGGGTACGTAGCTACAGGCCTGTGGGGTCTGTGGCCTTTCATTTGTGGTGGTCAGGTTTTTGTGTGAATGGTGTTGTTACGTCATGCCTTATGACTGATGTTATGACCCCGTACTCCATTGTGAAAGGTGTGTGACCTCATTCACGTGGCGTCTGCCCAGCCCATCACCAGGGAGTACGATTCAGTGTGTACCGCATGACGCTGCTCTGCCAGTGTGTGTATAGCATGACCCAGATCATGCAGTACCTTCATGGCATACGCCTGGTCCTGTAGTATCAGTATAGCATGACTCAAGTCTTGCAGGATCAGTATAGCATGACTCAAGTCCTGCAGGATCAGTATAGCATGACTCAAGTCCTGCAGGATCAGTATAGCATGACTCAAGTCCTGCAGGATCAGTATAGCATGACTCAAGTCCTGCAGGATCAGTATAGCATGACTCAAGTCCTGCAGGATCAATATAGCATGACTCAAGTCCTGCAGGATCAGTTGAATGTCCAGTACATTATTTCGCATGTGGCAGACGCTCGCCTCCGGGCGTAGGGTGAGCCGTGTCCACTGGTGACACGTATGATTTACCAGGTTTTCCAGTACTTGTGTGATGCACCGCGTACTTGATGCCACCAGTAATTTGGAACATGTAACTAATTATCCGGGACTTATTTAGCATGTGCTTGGCTGTATAGATCGCTGCTAGCCTTGGTCTTCTGTACCTCGTATAAAACTACCAGCCCCACCAGAAAATGTGTATAATATGACCTCGTAAATCAGCATGTGTATGGTATAAAACCAGTTACACATGTATAACCCAGGGATTTCTATACTGGGGCTCCTGGTGCTTCGAGGCTGCGCTGCAATCAGAAGCAGGGAAATGGTAGACTCCTTTGGAGGCAGACGAGGTGATATGATAGACCCCATTGGAGCCAGACGTCAACTGACGGTCGAACAATCACGCCAACTTTAACTCGACACACGGTGTGACCACAAGCAGGCGGAGTCCGGTAACACCCTTAATGAGCTGATCCATTCGAAAGAAGTCATTGTCAACTTTATTTTTTTTTTTTTGGCAATGATTTTATTGTATTTAGTGAAAAGGAGTTGACGAGCTGAGGCATGATTAATCGTGGGTAGATAGTTAAGGCTGGATGTGCTACACATCTGAAAGCGAAGAGAGAGGCTCTTCGAGTCTCTGATCACTTGCCATCATTATGATCCAAGTCAGTGTCAGCTGGACTGCTCTAGGCAACTTAAAGGCTTAAGACTCAGAAGGTCATTACGACATCAACACACGCGTGCAAAGAAAAAGAAAAAAGGGCTACATACGTACGTGTATTTCGCAGCTGTGAGAAGCTTCCAATGCACGGAATGTACAGCAGTTCTACGTCTAAAGTTAGGCGAGCGAGCGTCCCGCATAGTTACAATCTTCATACGAATATTATTCTTCGTTTTAAGTCTCCTGTGATGTCAGAAGAGTTAGCAAGAAAATCACTCCTGGACAGGATGTGGACTATTTACCTTTCTGGATTATTATCCCTCGAGAATATCATTCGTCGGTAATGATTCTCAGAATATATAACGTCATCCTAGGTGTACACAGAGAGGAAGGCCGCCAGGGAGGAGGAGAATGTCACCAGAACCCGATGACGGTCGAGGAATTTCGTCTCCAGGACCGTAACACACCAGGACATGCCCCATGCCTCCACATTTAAGGCTGAGGTGATTAGAAAATCTTCAGCGTAAATCGAGAATAACGTAACATGAGCTGTTCAACTTCGAGAACTTCAAGAAGTCCTCTATAAATGGATCTGAAAATTAAGAAGATAACAGTAGGTCTGTGCTTAGTCTAATGACGCCACAATGGGGTAGTTGCCTCGCTGAATATATATATATATATATATATATATATATATATATATATATATATATATATATATATATATAAATAGAGAGAGAGAGAGAGAGAGAGAGAGAGAGAGAGAGAGAGAGAGAGAGAGAGAGAGAGAGAGAGAGAGAGAGAGGAGAATATCTCGCATTTATTATGAATTTCAAAAGAGATGAAAATTTACATGTGATGAACGCATATGACTGCCAGGTATCCCCACACGTAATGCAAAGCTCTCAAGCGAATTGCTGCTAATAAAAGTCCCAGTTTATCCACATGAGTGAACGAATGTAGTGGGTACACAACTTTGTTATTAATAATGCTATTATAATTATTTTTGTTCTTATTAATATTATTGTTGTTGTTATTGATCTTGTTCATGAACGTAATTTTGCCGACATGGCAGCTGCTGCCTCCATTTGTGTTGATTAAGGAAAAGCAGGTCGTCCATCAAGACTCGTCCATCGTGCGAATTGACGGTGTAATCATTAATAAATATATTGGTTGCGAGTTATGATACTGCAGGTAATTGTCCGTAGTTACATCACAGTCTAATAATCTCACCCCTAATTACACCACATCCGGGGCAAACACTCTTATTGCTATTATTCAATGAGATTTGTGGGGTTTGCGTCCGAGCGGATGGACGAGGCTACGTGTGTTTGCGGTCCGAGGGGAGGGGGAGGGGGGGATGTGTGTGTGTGTGGTGGGAGGGAGCGGGGGAGGACTTGAGCTGTAGTGTGTAAACGTAGTGCCGTTGCGGTGTGAGTGGATTATGTGGTGCAATACAGATGTTGTGTAGGTTAAACGTGTGTGTAGCGTGGGACGTTGTGTGTGTGAGTGTGTGTGTGTGTGTGTGTGTGTGTGTGTGTGTGTGACATATTTAGGGTGCAGGAGTAGATGGAGCGTGCATTAAGGGTTGGAAAAAAAGGGGGTTCATTATATTACAGAATGTAGAGTGGTTAGATTTTGTAGTGTTCATGGATTTTGGAGCATGGGTGGAGTTTGGAGTGTAGGTGGACTTTGGAGGGCTAGTGGATTTTGGAGTATAGGTGGCGTTTGAAGTTTGGGTGGGGTCTGAAGTGCTGGTGGATTTTGGAGTATAACGAGTTAAAAACAAAATGGATGTGGATTTGGAATGTGGATGTGTTTTGTCTGTCTGTCCATCTTGTCCAGTGTGAAAATTGCCTCCTATAATCTGTATGAACGTGGAGCGTCTCTCTGTCTTGTCTACTTGTTTATCCGTCTCACTTTGTGTCTGTCTGTCCATCCGTTGTGGGGTGTGAGGTTTGGCGGGGCGTTGTCTAGGGCGACGGCATCTTCAAATATATGAGACAGTGACTCGTCAAGATTTTTTTTTTTTTGGGGGGGGGATTAAGACAAAAGTGAAGATGATAATGATAAGAGCAGTGATGTAGAGAAGTTAATCATAATGATGTAGCGTTATTGATGATAATTATCCTGCGATAAATTTGATAATCCAATTAGTCCATAGTTATGGATGTTGAGGATAACAGTGGTTGGCGCTGTGAAAATTAATGGTACAAAAAGAGGCTTGTCTGAGTTTATTGTGGGCTGTTCCTGATGGAGGAGGGTAAAAAGGTAGGTGAGTGACACGGCTGACACGTCTCTCACAGAGTTGTACTCTCAGGCAAAATATGTATTGTCTTTTAACACACACACACACACACACACACACACACACACACACACACACACCCTGGGGTAGAGGAGAAAGAACTCTACCTCCGTAGCCCCTGCGTCTCGTGGATGACGACTAAAGAGAGTGGGAACGGGGGGTGTGCAACCTTCCCCAAGTATTTCAATTTCTAAAAGATGGAATGAAAGGAGCTAAGCACGGAGTGCTCACCTTCCTCGAAGGCTCACGCTAGGATGTCTGAATGTGTGTGGATGTAACCAAGATGAGAAGAGAGGAGAGATTGGTAGTATTTGGGGAAAGAAACCTGGAGGTTTTGGCTCCGAGAGAAACAAAGCTCATGGGTAATGCTTTGGAAGTGTCTTAGTAGTAAAGTAAGGCGTACATGAGAGGGGAAAAGCTAAGGAAGGAGAAGCACTGCTCCTCAGCAGTAGTTGTGAAAGTGTAAGGAAGTGACTTCTAGACTGATGTGGGTAAAACTGAAAGTGGATGACTAGAGATTATTGGTGCTTATGCACCTGGCCATGAGAAGAAAGATGAGAGGCAAGTGTTTTGGGAGCAGCTGAGTGAGTGTGTCAGTAGCTTTGGTGCAAGAGACCATGTATTAGTGGTGGGTGATTTGAATGCAACGGTGACTAATGTGGCAGGTGAGAGTACAGTTGGGGGGAGCATGAGGTATTCAGTATTATGAATGGAAATGGTGAAAATCTGTTTGATGAAAAAGGACTATTGATTGGTAATACTTGGTTTAAAATGAGGGACATACACAAGTATACGTATGTGAGAAGGGAAGCCGGTCAGCGGGCATTATTGGATTACATATTCATTGATATGCATGTAAGAGAGAGAATTTTGTATGTAGATGTGCTGGAAGGCAAAAATGGGTATGTTTGAAGTTATTGTAGTCCCGGGATTATATGGTTGCAAGGCATGGGATGTTAAGACTGTGCGGAGTAGGGTGGTGTGCTGGATATGAAATGTTTGAGGACAGTATGTGGTGTGAGGTGGTTTGGTCGAGTACGTTATGAAAGGATAAGAGAGAGGTGTGGTAATAAAAACAGTGTGGTTGAGAGAGCTGAAGAGTGGGTGCTGAAGTGATTTGGACATATGGAGAGAATGAGTGAGGAAAAGTTGACAAAGAAGATTTATGTGTCAGAAGTGGAGGGAATAAGGAGACCGGGGAGTCCAAATTGGAGATGAAAGAATGGAATGAAAAAGATTTTCAGGAATCGGGGCCTGACCTTACATGAGGGTGAAAGGTGTGCACGGGATAAAGTGTATTGGAAAGTTGTGTTGTGGTACACAACTTGCTTTCAGTGGACTGAACCAGGATATGCGAAGCGTCGTGGTTTGTGGGTGAGGAGCTATGTATTCGTTGCATTACACATGACGACTAGAGAATGAATGTGAATGGATGCGGTCTTTCTTCTGTTCCTGACGCGATCTCGCTAACGCGGGAAAAGGCGATCAAGTATGAAAGATAATACACACACACACACACACACACACACACACACACACACACACACACACACACACACACACAGCAGAGTTACTGCCCGTGGTCGGGCCCGCTTGAGTTTCGAATCCTGGGGGTGGCAGTCGGTCACACCCAACCCAGGTGTTCATCCTTCCCTCGGGGCTGGTCGATAAATGGCTGCCTGTCTGAGTGAGGCTGGTGTGTGTGTGTGTGTGTGTGTGTGTGTGTGTGATTATTATTTGTGTTACGGAGAGAATTTTACATTCGTGTTGCCCCGTCTCTTAAACTTGTATATATGTACCGTGTCTATTCCTGTGTATGTACGTACACACACACACACACACACGTGTAAATTATATCTGATAAAGAGAAGGATAAGAACCCTGTGGACCTCTGCATATCTAAGACCACACCACTGCAGACCACCCCCACACCTCGCCACACCAAACCATCCTGAGGACTGTAATTCCACACATCGTCACACCACAGTACAATACCCTCCCAGACGACGATGCTTCAGTCAGTCGTGCCTCTAGGTCCGTCCGAGGCTGACGTCCCTGTCTGTCGTGCCTGCTCTCCTGCCCGAGACTCCAAAACCACCAATCTCTTCCAGCCTCGGATGTCGTCACTGAACTGAATGGTTATCGGCTGGTCAGGGGTCATTATAGCAAAGTTCCTCCCCTATGAGTCAAAAAGGCGAACCAGAAAATACGTATTTTCGCTGAGGACCTCGTCTGATGTACTTAAGGCGCACCCGTTACGACGGATGTCCTGGGACGTAACGTTGTGTGTTTTCAGGAACACGGTAGTTTGAGGTTCCTGGCGTAACGCAAGATCGTTAAAAAGTTTTGCTCGGAATCATTCGTTAATTACGGGAAATGATTAGTCGTTTAGATAGTTAGTTAGCTCGAAATCGTTCGTTAATTACGGGAAATTAGCTGTAGTTGAAACTGTTGGTTAATTACCAGCAACAGTGACAGATGTTAACCAGGGAAATGTTTATATTTTTATCAAAATGATCGATGTGATGAACACAGCAGCGCAGGGAAGTAGTCGTTTATATTCGACGAGGGAGGGACTGTATATTGTCGTATATCAGTCCTTTGTTATATCGACCCCAGCCAAAGTGATCGATCTTGCATATTGAAATGTTCAGGAGTTTTCACAGTCTAGTGAATAGTCCAGATTGTATATGTAGCCAGATACCCTCGGAATAAGTCGAGTCACATTGCACAACGTTTTTCACAGTAGTTCCTTACATACTGAAATTGGTGACAGCGAATTGCAATATCTTGTGACCTACATATAACATGGTAGGAGTCCTGGTGGATGAAAGTGAGTGAGTGAGTGCATGGAATTTCGACGATAATCATACCACCTCTTTTAAGTCTTCAAAAATAGATTTCAGATTGAGCATTCAGGGGTGTGAAATGCCTGGTGAACACTGCTGGAAAAGGGCGCGACTTTCAACCGCAAGTGCTTGCTAGTTATTTTGATTCGTGTACATGGCTGACACGCAGATGTTTTAGAAGGCGATGGCTCATTATGGAGTTAACCCTTGAGCTCGACGGTATGCCTCTTGGGTATGACGGACTACGTGTTCACCTGGCTCCTCAGGGTCACACCAAAGGTCACACTTGTCACCCTTAATGAAGGAGTCTTGCCGTTCGTGCTCAAGGATCGCACGCTCGCGTCCACGAAGTGAAACGGTAGGTGATGTAGGGCCGTAGTGAGCAACTGGCGCAGGTGATGTTTGTCGGCAGGCGTTTATTATACGTCACCAACTGTAGGTGGAGACGTGCCTTGCACCAGCTGTAGGTGGATGTTCACCGTAGGCAGAGCCCTGTAGTTATCTACAAGTGGATAGGCGGTTGAAGTAGTCGTAAGGACGGTGCTTCTAGTTGACTGCAAAATATAGATGACCTGTAGTATAACAGAAGGCAGCTGTGGGTGGCTTGGGGAGGATGACTGGTAGCGACTGGGAGGTGAGTATGGCCAGGGTATACCACAGTTCGCCAGTAATGAGGCCGTGAAGGGAACCCAGCGGGTGAGAGAGCCTGCATCATCTGGCTATTTAGGAAACCATCACGGTAGATGTCGAGTACTTTCCCTGGCGACGTGTGACGCAACGCATGCGGCCGTAGAGCATTAGAACCCTGACGGGGAAAACAGGGTCAGAAATTAGGGCCAAAGATGATGATGATGTGGAGCGGACTTGCGAGATTTTACGTAATAGTCTTCGTCATGTAAACAAACGTAATTATGTGAACCAGCGTTGCTGTTTTGAAATTTGTAATTAGGAGGTCATTTGCGGTGTTGATTGTGGGCCAGCGAGCCAGCTGACCCCCATACCGTCTGTTGGTAGTTTAGAATTGTGAAATATATAAAGCTGGGGGCGGTTTAGTTCGTCTTGTGAAGAAATTGGAATCTAGTGAAATTTCTCAAGTTGTTTGTTATTATTATTGTTAATATTATTATTATTATTATTATTATTATTATTATTATTATTATTATTATTATATTTTTGAAATAGAGGTGGAAAAATGTATATTCAATGGCTCACCTCGAACGTGGAAGTGGTGGGTGACTTGTTGCACAACCCTTGCCTCGTCTGCTAGTGCGTAGGTCGTCCTGCAGCATAGGTGTCTTGAGGCTTATTGTGTGTTGATTATCTGTTACTTTTCTCGATATATTTCAACCAACTTTTCTAGAATTAATTTGTTTTCGTGTATGAGAGCCGTGTCCCTCCTTACTTATTGTGGGCAGTGATTGTTTTTGCCATTTTACTTACACTAGATTCGAGAAAGAGAGAGAGAGAGAGAGAGAGAGAGAGAGAGAGAGAGAGAGAATTGTACCTGTGGTCCGGACCGGTAGAGTGCTGCAGGAGCTAAAAGGATAGAAAGGACTCTTAGGGCAAAAGGTATATATATATATATATATATATATATATATATATATATATATATATATATATATATATATATATTTTATTTATTATACTTTGTCGCTGTCTCCCGCGTTAGCGAGGTAGCGCAAGGAAACAGACGGAAGAATGGCCCAACCCACCCACATACACACATATATATATATATATATATATATATATATATATATATATATATATATATATATATATATATATATATATACATACACGTCCACACACGCACATATACATACCTATACATCTCAACGTATACATATATATACACACACAGACATATAAATATATACACATGTACATAATTCATACTTGCTGCCCTTATTCATTCTCGTCGCCACCTCGCCACACATGAAATAACAAACCCCTCCCCCCCGCATGTGCGCGAGGTAGCGGTAGGAAAAGACAACAAAGGCCACATTCTTTCACACTCAATCTCTAGCTGTCATGTATAATGCACCGAAACCACAGCTCCCCTTCCGCATCCAGGCCCCACAGAACTTTCCATGGTTTACCCAAGACGCTTCACATGTCCTGGTTCAATCCATTGACAGCACGTCAAATCAATTGATATATATATATATATATATATGTATATATATATCCCTGGGGATGGGGGAGAAAGAATACTTCCCACGTATTCCCTGCGTGTCGTAGAAGGCGACTAAAACGGGAGGGAGCGGGGGGCTGGAAATCCTCCCCTCTCATCATTTTTTTTTTAATTTTCCAAAAGAAGGAACAGAGAAGGGGGCCAGGTGAGGATATTCCCTCAAAGGCCCAGTTCTCTGTTCTTAACGCTACCTCGCTAACGCGGGAAATGGCGAATAGTTTGAGAGAAAGATATATATATATATATATATATATATATATATATATATATATATATATATATATATATATATATATATATGTGTGTGTGTGTGTGTGTGTATGTAAGGTTGTCGGTTAATACGTTGTGCCCAAGATGATAGCATGACTGTAACATGTACTAATACAGTAGTACCTTATAATTTAATATGAATTTCATATGTGAGGTAGAATAGCCAGTATGCCTTTAACCTGCTTGGTTATAATTTTGTCTGATCTGCGTTAGGCTAGTGGTTGCACCCATCTTGAACAGGTTGCCCAGCTCGAAGTTCCTCCTGAGTGCTTGCCCACCGATTATCTCGAGAGCTGGCCCTGTGCAAGTCCAGGTGACACCTTCAAGACTTAACTCTCTGGGGTTACCTGAAGCGTTTAGCCTCTGGGTTTACCTGAAGAATTCCTCCTATGGGGTTACCTGAAGAGTTTACTCTCTAGGGTTACCTGAAGCGTTCCCCCACTGGGTTGCCTGAAGAGTTCCCCCACTGGTGTTACCTGAAGAGTTCCCTCAGTGGGGTTACCTGAAGAGTACAGAAAAGTTCATTCTCATTGAGATTCCTGAATAGTTCAACCTTTAGGGTTATCTGAAAACTTAACCCTCTGGGGTTACCTAAAGACTTAACTCTCTGGAGTTACCTAAAGACTTAACCCTCTGGGGTTACGTAAAGACTTAACCCTGTGGGGTTACCTAAAGACTTAACCCTCAGGAGTTACCTAAAGACTTCACCTTCTGGGGTTACCTGAGATCTGAACCTTCTGAGGTTTTCTGAAGTATTACCCCTGTATGGTTACCTTAAGACTGAACACTGTGGGGTTTGTATGAAGGGTTCACCCT
Source organism: Panulirus ornatus (assembly GCF_036320965.1). NCBI lineage: Eukaryota > Metazoa > Arthropoda > Malacostraca > Decapoda > Palinuridae > Panulirus > Panulirus ornatus. The sequence goes on along the minus strand of NC_092234.1, from coordinate 30,352,626 downwards.
TTGAGGTTACCTGAAGACTTACCCCTCAGAGGGTACCTGTCACGTAAATATAGTACTTCCCATTTAATCAGACTGTAATTATATATATGTATATTTTTTACACATTTCTTATTCGTTGTTAAAGTTCATCATTTCCATTCTTCTGTGGATTTATCTAGCATTATGGGTAATGTTCTCAACGCATCATGATCCACACTGGAGGGGGCATCATGATGAAGGGGTGGCCATGGGTCACAGGCTGGATATAATTTTCATTTACATATAATTTGAGACGTTTCAGATTATCCAATTTCCATTTTCTTGATCAAGTTTTCCATAAATTCTTGGCGTAATTCTACCACAGCGGTTGATTCGCATCGCTGGAGTCTGTAATTTGTCTCCTGAAGAAGTAACCATGATTTTGATGCTTCTTATCGGTGTGTGTGTGTGTGTGTGTGTGTGAGAGAGAGAGAGAGAGAGAGAGAGAGAGAGAGAGAGAGAGAGAGAGAGAGAGAGAGAGAGAGAGAGAGAGAGAGTATTCATTTTCAGCTTATTTTCGTGCAATTTATATATTGTGTATTTTTTGTGTACATGTACTTTGTGTTCTGTGTCATTGTGTGTGTGTGTGTGTATGTGTGTTTGTATGTGTGGCACGTGCTTGCGTTTTTGCATGATGCCTCTTTCTGCCTACTTGTTTTCATGTCTGCTGGTCTGTCTGCTTGCCTGCTTGCACGTCTTTGCCCGCCTATCCTCCCACCCGGTCCTCCACTTCTCAAGTTACGCTGGTTCATTCAGGCTGGCTCGTCTTCAGCGTCCTGCCTGAATGAAAGTGTCAGTGTGTGTACGTGTAATTTACACTCCAGCGGCGACCCCTCCTGACACACACAGCTGACCACACCCTCCTCACAGCTGCTCCAGGCTCCCTGCTTGCATGAAGGGCATCTACGCATGTTAGCATAAAAGGTTTGGCTTGTATGTACGTCATTCACTCGTAGGATTTTATGATTTAGTGGGAATTTAAAAATCATGAACTTGGTATACAAGAACATGTGATGTTTACATATAAATCAATCTCGGTAATTGTACAATTGCTCGTCGGTGTCCTGTGATGGGTTCTACAGCTACTCTTTTCGGTGGCTCGGGTTCGAATCTTGGGCGCGCAATGGTAAAATTGTTTAGATGAATTTAGAACTTTGGGAGGAGACGTTTGTGCATCCTATGAGGAAATGGGAGATCATTTTATAGCTGCTGTGCTTAGTTTTTTCTTGTATGTTTACTCTATAAAATGGTATTTATTGCTGAGGAACTTGATTATGAACCACAAGAAGCTAATTCCAGGGACGTACGAATGTTTGGAATTGAAATATGAACGTTTTATGTACAGGCGTTTATCATCTCCGGTCGGCAGTGCGTTCTTACGGCCACAACAAACCTCGGTTAGCTTGACGAGGGTGAGAGAACCCACCATCCAACCTTAGGCTGGGTAAGTGGACATCATCACTCAGGACGGTGAAGCCCGCCACAGCCACTGCCACCAACTCGGAAATGCCACGCCTCGTGAATCCAGGAGAGAGAGAGAGAGAGAGAGAGAGAGAGAGAGAGAGAGAGAGAGAGAGAGAGAGAGAGAGAGTAATGTGAGATCAGTGACCGTGTTCAAGCTGGTTGTTCTTTACAACTTTTGTACTTTTGTTACAGAGGAAGACTGTGTCAGTATCTTTGTTATCCCTTGGGATAGAAAGGTTTTCTAGTGTTTGATGTTCTCTAGTTTTCTTCACATTCTTTCTTTCTTGTTTTCTAGTTTGTTTAGCTTTCTGCTACTTAGGTTTTCTAGTCTCCTTGACATTATTGAACTTGTTTTCTATTGTTTCACTTCCTTGTTTCTTACATTCTTTAGTCTTCTTCGCATTCTTTGTTTTCTAGTATGTTTCACATTGTTTTGTAGCCAGCTTTACGTCCTGCTATGGTTGTCTTGTTAACATTTCATGTAAAGTATTGAAACCTGGCTCTGTCGTTCACTGTATGGGATGGTGAAATGGGGCAATGATACAGCAGGCATAAAATTTAGTAGCTTAGTGACTGTTGGCTTCACAAGGTGTATAAGGTGTGTGTGTGTGTATATATATATATATATATATATATATATATATATATATATATATATATATATATATATATATACACACTAGTTTGTACAAAAAAAGAATTCTCATTAATCGTTTGACATCTATTTATGATGCTTGGTATACCTTCTTAAGAAGTACACATATAAATTTGGGAGGCATTAGTTAGGATTTCGCTGTATTTCTAATGTTCTCGCCGAAGACTCTATTACGTTTTATAGAAATCAAATCACTCCTCGAGTTGCATAAACTTTATCATCATTCTATTACCATTATTGTTGTTAGTATTATTATTATTACTGTTATTATTATTATTATTATTATTATTATTATTGTTGTTTTTGTTGTTGTTGTTATTAGCAGCAGTCGCGGTAGTGTTTTTATTTTGTATTAAAGTTCCCCATCGTTCTTCATGGCAAGCGGACGGCCTCATCAGCGCTGGGGTTCGCCGCGGGAGCGTTCGGAAAAGTAAATCGTAATCAGGTGGACAGCTCATGGGGCGCGCTGATTGGCCGAGCGTATTCCAGCTGATCCACGCAGCCAGTCAACTGATTCTGGGTTTCCTCTCCAAAGGCGTCCTGTAGTGGCGCGGAGGATGGGGACGACGCCTCATAATCCAGCACGTGAAGAATGGCGACGCCTCGCGCACCTCCGGCTGCTGCTGTAGTTGCTGTCTCGGGATGAAGGTGCCAGCAGAGAGAGAGAGAGAGAGAGAGAGAGAGAGAGAGAGAGAGAGAGAGAGAGAGAGAGAGAGAGAGAGAGAGAGAACAGAGGTTATGACTTATTAGACAAGATGCATAGATGTACCTCTCTTGTACTAGTGTGTTAGATGAATGGAATGCACTGAATGGGGGAAAGTGTGAATTCTGGCAGAATGCAGCTCAAAAAGTTGTAATAGAGAAGAAGATATTCAGGAGATGAGGGGCCCTGCGAGTGTAACTCTCTCTCTCTCTCTCTCTCCTCCAACCGTACAAGTAGGTAATAACAACTGGACAATTACATGGCTATAATTTTTCAGTAACGACAAACCAAACAAAGTATAAACCACTGCTGCTCTGCTCAGCAGACCTGCGTCCATGTTTCTCCTGTTGGCTATTGTGATAATCTTCCTCTGAGATATGGTCAGACAGACATCACTTTTAATGGGGGAACTCAAGCCTTGTAACATTTACTAAACCAGGAACTGAAGCACATTTTACGTCTTAAACAACTTCCGGATGCACCCTCTGACTGGGACTTTGACTGGACCTGGCACTGACTGGTGATGGGATCTTGACTGGAGCAGGTCCTGACCGGTGCTGATTAGTGATGGGACTCTGATTTGGACTGGTTACTCACTGGTGATGGGACTATGACTATGCCAGACTCGGAGTGTACTGGTTGTGAGGAACATCACACGCCAGTATTACCATCACGGACATGGCACGCGGGACAGCTACCGGACAGATACGTCACAAACTCGCGTGTTAGGGTCACAGACATGCGCTTCAGATGACGTGATAGGCTTTCCCCATAGACGGGAAGTACATGAGACTGTGCTACAGACAGGTATTTTAACTGCCAGAGATAGGCATGGTATCCCCACAGAAAAAGTTTAATAGCGCCACAGACCTTAGCGTTTGCACCAGAGACATGCGTATTATCAACAACAAAAAAGGAATAGCGTCACAGACCTAAGCGTTTGCACCACGGACAGGCGTATTATCACCATAGAAAAAAGAACGTAAGAGCGTCAGAGACCTTTGTCAGGTAGCGCCACAGACAGGCGTATTATCGCCACAGACAAGATTTAATAAGGCCAGAGACATGTGTAATAGCGGCCAGTTGACGTACGCGGCACGCCCGCCGAAGGCTTGTTTTCAAGAGGTCCGGCGCTTCTTCGAACCTGGATGACTGGCCGGCGTTGGCTGAGGAAACTGCGGTCGGCCCAAGAAAGTGTCGCAGGAAGAATGTGTAACCCAGATAAGAGGTGCTGGCCGCTTGATGATAGGGATTTGTACCGTAGGTCTGTTATCAGAGTACGTTTGCTCTATGCAACTTGGATGAGGCAAGTTGCCATTTTCTACCCTGGTGCCGCTTCCTTCGTCATTTATGAACATTATGATCCGGTCGGTTTTGTATCTCAGGGTGTGGTCTTGGAGTTTTTTGTCCTCTTTTATATACGTATCTACACATTGTAGATTTGTGAGAGTTAGTGCTCTATTGTTCGCTGTAGTGTAGATGGACAACGTCTACTATGGGCATATTAAAAAACACGTACTTGCAGAAGTATTGCATTTTTTATTGTTATTTATGATGTGGATCGTAATTGACCCCCTTTTTTTTTATTATGAAGGTTTCTAAACCTCTGGAAGACTTGTTGCATTACACTGAATTGTGATAGATTGTGTGAAGTGTTTAGATTTGCCGCAATGACTTGTGTTTTTCTTGTAAGGTATAATCATACGGAGCAGTTATTGCTCTGTTATTCTCCTTAAGGTTTATGATTTACAATACTTGCTGCTGTTACTATGGTTTATCTGTTCATCCCTCATCTACAACGAAGGTAAAGAGCAAGTTGTCTGGATGCGTAATTGTCTTTCTTATGGGTTTAAGCTTTTGTGGTTGTCACCTCCGGAAAACGTGATGCATATGTGTGTGTGTGTGTGTGTGTGTGTGTGTGTGTGTGTGTGTGTGTGTGTGTGGAGTTGGATCCAGGTGATGTACCTTTAAACATCCCAACGCAGTGGCTTTACTGAACCGGGTTCGACGTGGAACCGCCTCAGGAGGACAATCATTACATTGATCGTCGCCTCACGGCAAAAGATGGAGACGGATCACGAAGCCGTACATCTCCCACTCTTTTATTCATAACTCAGCTTCAGTTGCCGCTATTGATTATCTGCTTAACGAAGCTTCTGTAATTTTCGTTGTGTATGAACCACGATTATTATCGATACTCGAGTCGAGTTTGAGTATGGAGGTGAATCGTACACCCCCAGGTTTCATCTGTAAAGTCCTGTTAGTCCAGTGCCGGAGGAGGAGGGTTATACACTCTTGGGGCTTCATCTCTTGACCATATCCTCCCATCCTACAACTTCTTAAACGTGTGTGTGTGATGTCCACATTCACACCATCCTGACTCAGTTTGTTTCACTCATTCGCTACTTCTAGGACAGTGCTTCTTGACATCATATTGCAGGTTTCTGTCTTAGTATCTAGTTACGACTTTTGGTGGTTCTCCCATATCTTTCGAAGAAATGTTCACTATTGACGTAATTTAAAGCTTCTTACCTTTCCTTGTATTTCGACTTCCTTAATTCTTTATACCATCTTCAGTGCCATCCTTTTTTTTTATTCTCATGAGAAAGCGTTAATGATCCTATTTTTGGTACCATACAGCTTACTGAAAAGAACCATTTTTACACCGTGCTCTTCGAAGACCAGCAGCAAAATTTCCATTACAGTCTGCGTCACATGAACTGCCACATTCCAGTTTATCACTTTAGGAAATACGACGCATGAAGTATTTCCCTGATTTTTTTTTAGCCTCATATGGTTGATCGCCATGACTGCAAGTTGACTCGCTATTTCCCTTATCGCACTCCACTTCAACCTGCCTTCCATAATTTCTCGCAGTCGGGTGTTGTTTGACTCATTACCACTGTTGATTCCTGCCCGTCCATTAATTAGGCATGAGACGAGAACGATACACACGAAGATTACTACATACCTGATTCACTGTCCTGATCATGCCTTTTAACTTTCACCAGATGTGTGTGTGTGTGTGTGTGCTTTGTCATGCATACTCTCCAGTCGTTAGCTTCGTCAAGAGGAGTCGGGTCGAATTGTTATCGAGGTTGTGATAACCTATTCTGTCGATCCTTCACTCAGGTTGGCTGGCGTGATTCATGCACCGCACACGATCCTACGAAGCTTCTGCTCGTGTATAACACCTTAAGCACAGCGGTACGACCCCTGGGTGTGGTGGTCAAGTTAGAAGCCAGACCCAAGGGTCTTCAAGACATGGAGTTCCCGATTGGCTTTACCAGCTTGTATTAAGACATCACAGATTGGGACAGTTTCTCGACTCTCCTCCGAAATATGAACGTAGTGACCTTTCCTGTAGCTACCCCATCCAGAGAGCGATAATTTCATTCATCTTCCTACAACCAACAAACATTTCGCTTAGCCCAGATGAGAAGCGCGTTGTTATGCACTATCTGTAATGACACGTAAATTGGAATTAGTATAACTTTCTGCTTCGTCACAACACGTACGCAAGCTCTCCCTTGTGTGACGTGTCGTGCCTAGGTGGTCAGTGATACTGTAACCGGGCCCTTGTAGACGGCAGTGGTTGTCTTCCCAGTAAGTCCAAGTCGAACGTAGTTCCCTGTGTACAGCACCCCAACCATGGCTGCTGTCTGTATTAGTGTAGTTCGTTGCTATTGTGCGTCCAATACTGTCACATTGTTCCCATATCTCTACACCCTGGACTCAAACTCTTCCAGCGACCACGCGTGCTTTACAGGTACTTTAAACAAAAGAGAATATCTATACCCTTACCGTGCCTTACATTTTTGAAACACAGGTTAAAGACATGGTCCATTCTCCAGGGTTTCGTCATGTGTTGATGGGCTGACTTTCCTCATTTGGGAGTGACAGTGTACGAGAATTCTACCGGGTGCATTTGGAGGGGTGGGACAAGTAAAATGCTTCTCTCAGAGAAACGAAACTACCACGTCTTCTAATGATGTTAATCAAACGTTCCCAATTTTCATCTTGTTTCTTTCACAGCCACATGATATTTTTGGTGAATGGGAACTGATCCCTTTTGTTTCCAAGGTTCATTTTTTTACTGTGAATGTGATACAAGAACTTATTGCAATGAAGACCGCGTAAGTATGGAATTATACTTTTCGTTATTTCAATAAGCAAATAACTTTCGTATTACTTAAAAAAAATTACGTCAGAGAATACTGCACGAAGAAATTTTTTTTGTTTTTAATGTACAAGATATAAAGTTATGATCAGAGGTGCTAACCATACACCAACAGATACAGCAACAAAGTTCGTTTCGAACTCCATTGAACCCAGTGGTATCGATGCCTTTTGTTGACTCTGAAAACATATCCCGGACTACTTTAGCTTCCGACCACGAGTTTTTGAAGATCTTGATCGATTTCGGACCTACTTTGTGAGCATGCTCGTGTCGTCGATACTCTGCTCATATTTAAAGATGGAGCCGGACGAGGCCTTCATGGTGCCGGTGCTCAGGACCTGAACTTTAGTTAAGGATCGATAGCTTTTGCTTAATCATGTTGGATATTGAGCGCCCCTTGTCAGGATCAGTCTTTACTTATCCCCCCCTCCCTCACTCCCTCACGTGTCCATTAGCACTGCTGCAGTTCAGTTCCTGGTCATTAATGGTGCTATATCATGTTGGATTACAATCACTGTAGGTGATATGACCATCTATCAGTCCTTGAAAGAGGGCTTGTATGTATGTCGGCTCTCGTGAGCAGCTTGTTAGAGGAGTACTTAATCTTCTGGTGATCTTGAGCTTGTTGATGTGTAGGACCTTGTGAGGAGCTAGTAGATTTGGCGAACCCCTGTGAGGAACTGAAGGATGTCAGCCCTTGTGGTTAGCTTGTAGCTGCGGTGGAACCTTGTGAGGAAATTAGGGGTATCTACCCTTGTCATTATCTTTCTAGACGTGGCGGAATCCTTGTGTGGAACGTGTAGAAGGATGCTTAACCTTCCTAGTGTTTTAAGCTTGTTAATATGTGTAGGGACCCTTGTGAGAAAGCCTTGTACATCACTGTTGGAACTTGTAAGGAGACTCTGATATGTGACGCTGGGGCGTGAGGGATGAAGGAAATCTGCGTGATCTGCTCATGGTGATAAAATTTACATAATAATATAGATCCACATAAGACAGATGAGGCGAAAGTGTGTGTGTGGCGTGTGTGGTTTCATTCCTGTGGGCGCCTGGTATTGCAAGGTGTCAAAGAGTTCCTCCATCATATTCAAATGTTAACGTGGTTTTTTTCTTCTCATATTTGTCTTTCTTTTCCTCTCCTCTCATTCCTTGATTATCGCGGAACCTGCACCACCTCCACCACCTCCTCCTCCAGCCCAGGAATGTGCCGCGCGAGATTTGGCGATTATGTAGCCTCGAAATATTGGTTAAAATGTTGGCGAGGCCTGTCCCTCCGTCGCTTATTACACCATCAATTGCACATGACGAATTACGGCGATTATCATCATAATTGGATCATAATTGCATTGTTTTCACAGCTCCCTTGCAATTACTGGTGATCTCGGGGCCTCGTCCTTGCGTTCCCTACTCGTGGTCCTCCACTTAAAAGGCACATTATTACATGTTTGTCTACGGGTCCTGAGAATGAAAAATTTCTGTTTTATGCAAGTAGTTGTGTGGCCACCCGCCCCTGTTGGCACTGGTTTGAGGGGTTGGCAGGGGTTTTGTGGTGCCACTGGGCGTTCGTAGGAATGCTGGTGGTTGGCATATACGTGGTTACTGGATTACATGTCTCTTAACTTACGTAAAAGAGTAACAGCTTGAGTATATAGGTATCGGCTTGAGCAAATACGTACCGACTTGAGTAATCTTGAGTAAGTTGGTTTAAGTAAATAAGTACTAGCATGAGTAAATGGTAACCTGAGTAAGTAATTATTTTTTGATAGTTCAGACCTTGAATATGTAGTGAACATACTGTACTGATATAGTTTAAGAGGAAGAAAAAGTTCGAGGAAAGTGTTACTTCAAGAAATAAAAAGTAACTACCTGAAATAGTTGTTGACGATCGCTGATTGGTTGATTGGTTGGTTGGTTAGGCTTTTTAAGGCCTATCAGATGCCAGGGACAGTAAGGCCGTCAACGTTAAGCGCCATACATCCGCTCTACATGTGGCCAGTGTTGTGACGAGGGGATGGATGATACAGTTGCTATAGATACTTGAGTACATAGGTAGTTACTTGAGTAAATAGGTTTTTACTTGAGTAGATTAAGTAGATATAGATAAAAGGCACACAAAGTATCTAATTGTAAGGGAAGAGTAAAGAGCACCAGTTTTTTTTTCTTTTATCTAAGGTAAAGTTGTAGGTGTTGTCCCCGACTGATCAGTGAACCGATATATATATATATATATATATATATATATATATATATATATATATATATATATATATATATATATATATATATATTCCTATGAGTCCACGGGAAAAATGAAACACGATAAGTTCCCAAGTGCACTTTCGTGTAATAATCACATCATCAGGGGAGACACAAGAGAGAAACACAACAGTCAGTTGATATACATCGAAGAGACGAAGGTAGATCTGTGGCTCACTGGAGATATATACATCTGGATCATTGTCTGTAGGAGCCATGCTATATCTGGAACACATTGTGTATGTAGACGCTGAGGTAATGTGTGATCCGTGTTAACGGAGGGTTAATGTCTGCAGTGAACCCTGATTTGTGTTTGCTTCCATTCTCCCTAATGGATCGGGATCAGCGTGTCTGTACACCCTGACGAACCTAGATGTGTGTCTGTATAACGCCCTGATAGATCTGGATCTCTCTCTCTCTCTGTACATCATGATAGATCTGGTTCTATGTCTGTGTACGCCCTGACGGATCTGGATCGGTATTTGTATAACGCTCTGATAGATCTCTCTCTCTCTCTCTCTCTCTCTCTCTCTCTCTCTCTCTCTCTCTCTCTCTCTCTCTCTCTCTCTCTCTCTCTCTCTCTCTCTCTCTCTCTCAAAGATGTAGACCTTTGCCCTTTGCCTTGATAAGCCTGGATCTATGTCTGCACAAACCATTATAGATCTGGACTGGTTTGTATGATCCTTTATGATTTAACCGGTCATCATTCCTGAAGTTTCATATAAAAACATTCAAGGACATACTGCTGTGGTATCTAGTTACATGACACACTTAAAATTCTTTAATGAAATAGTTGAGGCGAAGAACTTGGCAGGGGTTAAAGTGTTCTCTCCCAGCAACACAACAGCAATGTAAATGTTTTTCATCATATGTCTGGTATACATTACATGTGGGCAGTGCTTGGCATAATGTCTAGTAAATGTTTGCTACCGAGCTTATGGTAAATTGCTGGTACCGAACGTTTGGTATGATACGTCTGTTAGATGTTGGTAAACATAGTCATGGGTTTTGAAGTTAGAAGCTTTCCCTTATAATGTCGTGTTGTATGCCTATATAGTACAGGAAAGCCCTGAACGTGTTGACAGCAACAAATGATGAGGACACTACACGATGCTCAGTCAAGGCTTTTATGTAGTAGATGACGCGAAGACGCGGTGATTAAATCGAGGAAGTGTTTTCACGAGTTTCAGCTTATGAGACGTAACGAGTTTGGTTGTGTGAGGTTCGAAGGATTCGATTTGAAGTTGGAAAGAACTGCTGGGAGTAATTATCACAGGTTTACTACGGGTACTGAACCTTCTTTATGGGGCGATTATCTCGGGGTTATATTTGTGTGGGGTTCGAAGGAGTCAACCCAAGGTCAGGGAGCGACGCTGGGAGGAATTATCACTGGTTTACTCCGATTATTGAACGTTTTTTATGGGACGATTATCCCTGGAAGTTTTATTATTATACATCAGGGGTGGTTACGGTATCATATTTGTCTGGAGGTTAATAATGGTCCTGTATCGGTATCATGAGGTCGCTTAAAGCATTATTGATGATTATCTAAGTAAATAAATAACTGCTTGCCAGCCCGGTCTCGGAGCTCTGTTGGTAGATTTGTGTACGGGTGCAGATGTGGATTCATACACATAATCAAGAGGCTTTGTGCGTATATACTCATACATGTAACACCTGTCATACACCCAAACTTCTTCGACAAGCAACCCTTAAAACACACACACACACACACACACACATTTAACAGATTAGTACAACAGGCAAACTGTCTGTTGGTGCATGGTTAAGGAAATTTTCGACAAGCTTTTCACATCCTGCTTAATTAAGCCAACCAGAATGTGCTTCTTAGATCTGGTCCCCACGCTTCAAGAGGCACAGCAACCAACAGGGAAGGACAGAAGCAAGAAATTAGTGGAGTTACAGGGAAGGGATAGCGGTCTTCAATTTGTCCACGATGGAAGAGAGAGGAGTAAGAGGTGACTTCATCGCAACCTTTAAGTTTTTGCACCAGTTATGACATTGGCAGTGAACGCTTCTTCGAAAAGATGAAATGAGGCAATATACTTGTCAAAAGTACGTGGAGACGTACATTTATAGTATTTGTGGATAAATGGCGTAACTGAGTTATGAAGATGTATATGAGGACAAAATACAGACATTTACGAAGTTGTATGATGGTAGAGAATGTTGAGGAGGTGGAGCCCCACGAAATCTAGAACTCCCCCTCCCAATAGAGTGTGAATGAATAGATACAAATATGTAAACACACACACACACACACACACACACACACACACACACACACACACACACACACGTGTGCCTACTTGACCTCTTGATACCTGCACGACTATTTGAAGTACATATGCCTCTACCTGTAGTCTCAACCCCCCTCCACAACCCCCAGCCTCTAGTTTTAACCCCTCCCCCTTACCTCCCGCACCCCCCTCCTATCCCCAGTAAACTGCCGACGCCATAAGCGGTTTGTTGAACATGTGTGTAAAACGTATGTTATTTGACAGTAATCACTGGGGGCCATTAATGAGTAGACATTACGAAAATAGTTTGCCTCGCAGGTGAAGTATTCGTGAGGAATATTAATACGAAGAAATTATATACACTCCGACCTTGCATCTAATCCTGGGTATAGATTAAGGAGATTCTGGTATCTGTTTAATCCCCAGCTTGTCTTGTCCAGTGGTCGAGTGGGCATCATCACCGCTGATGGTCGAACACTGTTGGTATTATTGGGCAGTATCCACCCACCCGACCACCGCTCGATTACACGCCGCCCGTGACATACTGGCCAATGAAACCCTCCCAGGCTCTACGCTCAACCTTGTACTTGAGAAGTACACGCACACGTGCATATGTGTGAAGACGCCACGTCCCTGCACGAGCAAGCACATGCTCACGTGCGTGGTTAAACACACACACACACACACACACCTACACACACAGACACATACACACGCGCGCGCGCGCGGACCTCCGTGGTGCGGTGGTTAGCGTTACCGACAGTGAGTCAGCACGAGCTAACCTGGAGTCGGATTCGCTTGGGTTCAAATCCAGGGTGTGGCAGTCAGCCCACACCCAGCTTAAGTGTTCATCCTCCCCTTGGGGCTGGTCGATAGATGAGTACCTGGCTCAGGTGTGTGTGTGTGAATATATACATAGTCGTAAAGACATAATGAAATATAGAAGGTTAAAAGACAGGGCAACACAAGTGTAAAACTCTGCCCGTAACACACAAATAGTAATCGGTCACTTACACGCTAAAGTTGATTATAATCAAATTATTACACGATGAATCATACAGTCGTTGGACCAATGAGTGCGATTTTGAGTTTGTTGGAAATTGATTCTGTAGGTCGCACAATCCTTGCACTTACACGTACCCGTCCATTACTGTCATGATGTGCGTAAGGCATTACGAAATGGTTGATTGTTTATTAGATACAGTTGAAGATCAGTGAAGAAATAGCGAGAGATAAGGATGATGGCACTCACGTGGAGACCAAGTGAGACAAGTCTGAAGTGGCAGTAAAGATGATGAGAATGGGTGAACTGTGATGAGACTAATGGAGTACACCAGCCACGTTCATAATGTTCAGGGACGTAGCATGATTTTCTGCTTTATCTTGGCGAAATGCTGGATTAAGACGATGTACTGGTGGATTGATCGGATGGGTGCAGTAATTGCACCTCATATTAAGAGAGAGGTTATAGGACTTCAAGGAAATAAAATAGAGGGACTTATTTATTGAGGGTAAAGGGTTTAGTAATTCTAAGGAAGAGAATTTGAGAAAATAAAACAATTGTTAAAAGTAAGATTCATATTATGCGAAGTCACTGTTGACCCCATGAACTTGAAAGGTCAGTTCTTTCAAGCAGCTTTCGAACTTGCCGATGTCATACTTGGTTGAGATGAAGTCTACACAGTAACAGCCGGTTCTTGGCTACCAGACGCCCTCACTACCGCGCAGTGTTGGTTGGTAGACAGGGAGCGGCAGAGTGTCCAAGACAGTCCAAAGGCCACATGGAGCGTCCGGTGCTTTGCACTTCTTCGCCTTTCAAGGAAACCTGGGTATCCCTGCACAGTTCTCGGGTGCTTGTCATCATTGATCAAGGAAGCTGTAATGCCATACGCTTCATCCATGAGTTTCAGGAGCAAGCACCAGAAAGACTCGTGGAATCTGCGATTAATACCTTTAAAAGCAAAAGTAAAACTGATGCTTCGTGGAACACTCGACTGGTCCTGCCCGTTGACTATATCTGGTCGGTAAACAAAACGCCCACTACAGCCTTCACTGAGCCAGGCGATGGGTCTGGTGTGTCAGGTAATGGAATTCTCCACAAGCGGTCGTCCAACAGAAATAAGCAAGTTAAGTCGCCGATGCAACTGGTCTTGCCAAAACAGGTTTACAGTATGGAGCAGTGAGAACATTTTTTTTTTCCTAGTTCTTGCAACGCATGTTTTAAGTCCCCCACCAGAGGGTTCATTAAAGGCCTTTTCTTGCCTGTCTATTCTTCCATCCATCCATTCAAGCAGCCAATAACTAACCAGTTAACCATATAATCATCCATTTCTATTGGTCTGTCCTTCAGTTTATTCATTCATTCGCTCGCACATTCATCCTGCTGGTTCATGAAAGTACGTACATAAATTTGCTCCAAACTTATCACAAGCTTGGGTAATCGTAAGAGCACGGTGCTTAACCAAGCCTCTTTAAATTCCAGTCTCTCTCGTCCGGTTTGCTGTGGATCATGTCTTAAAGAATGACAACCTGAAAGTGGATATGTGTTTGTTTCCACATTTGGAACAAGCGGGAAATACCATAGTCATGTGGCGTTCTTCAAACTCTTGTACCTCATGACAGCGAGATTATTATTATTGATTGGACGTTCTTAGTCTCCTAGAAGAGTCACAGAGTCAATTCTCAGATCCGGTTGAGGTACGTGTGTGGAAGACGACCTTCCTGGTGGGGGAGGGGTTGAGGAAATCTCTTTACCTGCGAGGGCTAACGCTACATTGGTAGATTACTGTCGGACCTTGTGGTGCTGTCCTCATGTACTTGCATCTGCCCTGGCTGTTGCTTGGTATACAGACATCTGTTCAGGCAGTCTCCTAGTCTACAGCTGTCTTTTCTGAGAGTATCTGGTAATACAAATATTTGTTCTGGCAGTCTCTTAGACTGTAGGCGCATTGACCTGGCAGTCTCTTAGTCTGTAGACGTCAGTTCTGGCAGTCTCTTAGTCTATAGACGTCAGTTCTGGCAGTCTCTTAGTCTGTAGACGTCTGTTCTGGCAGTCTCTTAGTCTATAGACGTCTGTTCTGGCAGTCTCTTAGTCTGTAGACGTCTGTTCTGGCAGTCTCTTAGTCTGTAGACGTCTGTTCTGGCAGTCTCTTAGTCTGTAGACGTCTGTTCTGGCAGTCTCTTATTTTATAGACGATTTTTCTGGCAATCTCGGTAGTTCACAGGCATCTGTTCTGGCAGTCTCTTCGTCTACAGACTTCTGTTCTAAAAACATCGTGGTCTACAAACGTCTGTTCTGGCAGTCTTGCGGTTTATAACATCTGTCCTAGCATTCTCGTCGTCAACAGACACGTGTCACTGCTGTTTTGTTTACAGACATCTGTTGTGGCAATCTTCTTGTATCTAGCAAAGGTGTCAGGTAACGAAGTAACTATACATAAGTAAATGTGCTTGAGTAACTAATCGTGCTCAGCAAAAGGTATTTATATTCATTTTTTAGTTTTTTGAAGCCTTCTTACCTGAATTTAGTTCATGATCCGCCTGTACTCGAAGCATCCAATTATAATGAGGACATGTGACACACGTACATTTAGATCAACCAATATCACGTACGTTTTATATTAAAAAAAAATGTTTCTGAAGGTGAACAAGAAGTGTTTGTTTATGATGTAGTTGGCAGAAATCTTTATATTTGTGTTTTTCATTGAATGCAGATCTTCCTTGTCCCTGCCCTGGCATTGTCGTGGTATATGCAATGTGCAGTGATAATCCTGGAACTGCCTTACCACTGTATTGAAAAGCACAAGTCTGCTCCCGAAACTTCGTGGCATATATGGACATATGTCTTGGTAATTGTCTTGTGTAGACACGTCAACCTGCTGCTGGAAGGAGAGAGAGAGAGAGAGATAGAGAGAGAGAGAGAGAGAGAGAGAGAGAGAGAGAGAGAGAGAGAGAGAGAGAGAGAGAGAGAGAGACTTTCTTTCCTAGTGAACGAAAAGCTTCCACTCCTCTTCCTCCTCCTCATTACCCCCCCCTTCCCCCTTTCATCCCCAAGTCCGTTTGGGGCCAGAAGTGAGGATACTTGCCCGTAGTAACCTGGTAATTGCTAACATGTTCCCTGTAATAAAGACGTAATTACTACAAATAACCGCTAACTACACGCACCAGACTCGTGCAATTCCCGATATATATATATATATATATATATATATATATATATATATATATATATATATATATATATATAGATGTGTGTGTGTGTGAGAGAGAGAGAGAGAGAGAGAGAGAGAGAGAGAGAGAGAGAGAGAGAGAGAGAGAGAGAGAGAGAGAATATCTTAGGAGGTGATCAACACTTTGTGCTGTTATTCTGATTTCGCGTTTATTGATGTCTATAAAACTCGTTCATTCAGGTGCGACACAGTCGATGGTGGGCGCACGGAGCTTGGCGAGTGAAAGCGAGAGTTCAGCAATCACAGAGGAGAGAGAGAGAGAGAGAGAGAGAGAGAGAGAGAGAGAGAGAGAGAGAGAGAGAGAGAGAGAGAGACTCGATATTGGCTGGCGTGGGCGTCTTATCCTCCGCGGTCATTAACTTGGGTCGATGGGCGTTCGCGTGCTGGCCCGCTAATGTGTTATGCTTCCTGTGAAAAGAAAAAAAAAAAAAAAATTGGATGAGTATATATTTTTTTATTATGTTTGGTGAATATCTGATTTCGATATTTAGCGATCGGGTAATGAGCTTGTAAACAGCTTTGGTATGGACGAGAGAGTGTGGGGGTGTGGGGGGGGGGGGTGAACCTCATAGTCTAACCCCCCTGTCGCACTCCACCCTCCGCCCACGCCTGGCAGGTGACACTCGAGGGGCATTTTAGCCTACTTAACATATAGTTTGTGTAAGTTAAGGGCTGTTAAGTCAGTCAGTTTAACAATTGGCCAAAGTCAAGGGTAGTGTGACGCAGCGGTGTGAAACAGCTCACAGGACTTTTCAAAATGTAGTTTCAAAACGTAATTATCTGAGAGGCAATCTAAAGTACAGTACTCTGAGCCAGGCAGAGATAAATGGATGATTTCTTGAATTAATACAGTTAAATATGGTTGCAGGAGTCATAAATTGCTGACTTGGTTTTGATGCGATAAGGGACAATTTAGCAGATGTTCCTACTAGGACTAGCAGGTCGTTAAGATAACTTCCACGATTAAGGGGTAGTTTAGTAGAATCATCCGGGAATAGTTTCTTAAACAGCTGTTAGCTGGATGTGGTTGTGTATTTCGTGAGTTTTACTCAGAAGCTAAGAAGTGATACACACATGACCGGTAAGAGACACATGACAGGTAAAAACACATGACAGATACTAGAAACATGACATAATAGACACATGACAAGTAATAGACGCATGACAGATAAAACAAGAGCCTTAAAACATGGGTCAGTGAAGTCTACAATATCATACACTTTCCTTTATGAGACAGAACGATTTCGCTGCCACTATATAGCAGTAGGAAGAAGGCATACTTGGCACATGAAAGGTTAGAGTAGAGCATAGTAGAGCCCTTGTTTGCGTTCATACGGTTAGAAGGGGTTATGATAGAGAACGAAAGTCCTGTGGCAAGATCAACACTTGCACCAGAGCTGTTTACACAAGCATGAAGCAGCAAACATAAGCGCCAAGCGAGTTTAAACTCGCCAGTCGTTCCTAACTGTCGAGCAAAGTGTTGTCGCTGGCTAGGGTAAGTGGGAGGGGGAAACTGTGAGGATCTGGATCACTATACCCAGATGTGTTCTCCGTGACAGGGTACACCATACGTGGAGGGAGGTAGGGCACACCATACGTGGAGGGAGGTAGGGCACACCATACGTGGAGGGAGGTAGGGCACACCATACGTGGAGGGAGGTAGGGCACACCATACGTGGAGGGAGGTAGGGCACACCATACGTGGAGGGAGGTAGGGCACACCATACGTGGAGGGAGGTAGGGCACAGCATACGTGGAGGGAGGTAGGGTACACCATACGTGGAGGGAGGTAGGGTACACCATACGTGGAGGGAGGTAGGGTACACCATACGTGGAGGGAGGTAGGGTACACCATACGTGGAGGGAGGTAGGGTACTCCATACGTGGAGGGAGGTAGGGTACACCATACGTGGAGGGAGGTAGGGTACACCATACGTGGAGGGAGGTAGGGTACACCATACGTGGAGGGAGGTAGGGCACACCATACGTGGAGGGAGGTAGGGCACACCATACGTGGAGGGAGGTAGGGTACACCATACGTGGAGGGAGGTAGGGTACACCATACGTGGAGGGAGGTAGGGTACACCATACGTGGAGGGAGGTAGGGTACACCATACGTGGAGGGAGGTAGGGTACACCATACGTGGAGGGAGGTAGGGCACACCATACGTGGAGGGAGGTAGGGTACACCATACGTGGAGGGAGGTAGGGTACACCATACGTGGAGGGAGGTAGGGTACACCATACGTGGAGGGAGGTAGGGCACACCATACGTGGAGGGAGGTAGGGTACACCATACGTGGAGGGAGGTAGGGTACACCATACGTGGAGGGAGGTAGGGTACTCCATACGTAGAGGGAGGTAGGGTACACCATACGTGGAGGGAGGTAGGGTACACCATACGTGGAGGGAGGTAGGGTACACCATACGTGGAGGGAGGTTGGGTACACCATACGTGGAGGGAGGTAGGGTACTCCATACGTAGAGGGAGGTAGGGTACACCATACGTGGAGGGAGGTAGGGTACACCATACGTGGAGGGAGGTAGGGTACTCCATACGTAGAGGGAGGTAGGGTTAGGGACGGTACTACGTCTTGCCATAGAATGAACAGTACGCATATATCATAAAATGAACTAGCCTTAAACTAAAAGATATTTTTTTTTACGTTATAGTTACGTTCGTATTCCGCCCGGATGTTGGTTGTAATTGACAACAGTTTCATCTACGAACATAGACTCAGGGCTAAGGTAACCAGACTTGAGCTCAGTAAATGTACTGTTTGGTTTGGAATGATGATGCCAAACCATTAGGGATGATAGGGACCGTGTTTAGCGTGGGGAAAGTATATCATGAGTCGAGGCTGTGATGCACTGTGCCATGAACACAGCGACAGAACACAAGATACCAAAAGTGAAATAGAAAATATTTAAGAAAAATGTGGAAGTGACGCCTAGTGTGTCACTTGAACTGTCGTAACTTTATTGGGATAATGTGAAGCGTTGCGCATCGTGTACCGTCGCAGTGCAGGAGGCGGGAGCTACGGTTTTGGTATGTGATTGGAAGACCTGGTAAGAATGGTAGCTGTGGCTTGACCGCTAGGAGGCAAGACACAAGCGAAGGCACCGCCTGAAACTTGCCAGTCGGTAAGGGGGGTGTCAGTGAATTTTTGTATGTAATAATCAAATGTATTGTAAGTTATTATTTTGGTTATATGTTGATTTATGTAAGTTGTTTTATAGGTTAACTAATGTGGAACGGCATAGATGGCCGGATATATGTATAGTGAACAACGGAGATACCGTTCTGAAAATACTTTAGTTACCCTTCCATCCTTTCTGATTCTGTAAGGGATAACGAAAGAGATGTGAGGAAGAAAGGCAATAGAGGAAGTTGTAGATTAGATGGATAGAGAGAGAGAGAGAGAGAGAGAGAGAGAGAGAGAGAGAGAGAGAGAGAGAGAGAGAGAGAGAGAGAGAGAGAGAGATGTTCTATATAGTGGTCAAAAAAAGCGAGGTAAGAGGGCCTGTTGGTTTATCACTAGGTTATACGTTTATGTCTACTCTTATCTCTGTGTCATCTATGTGGTTGAGGTAAGGACAGATCAGTAAGGAGAAGGCATGCTGCTCATCCACCAGCAACAACAGCCGGCAGGATCAAGAACAAGGTTGCTGAAGTAGAGGAGACGTGGAGACTAACACGAGAGAATGAAACGAAATAATTTTTATTTTTTTTGCAACATTGGCTCTACTATGTTGCTTATGTTACTACAGTGAACTAAACTGCTCTACGCCACGCTGTGCTACACTGTGCTACACTCTGCCTGCAGTTTCCGTCTCTACGCCACGCTGTGCTACACTGTGCTACACTCTGCCAGCAGTTTCCGTCGTGGGAATCATCTCCCAAGTCCGGGCTGCGAAGAGGTGCTAGCACGTCAGTGTAGTGTGTGTAGATCATGACCTTTCTATTCATTGTTACTACCCGAATGGAGTAAATGCTCAGTCAGCTGGCTTTGAAAGATGTTTAGAGTCTTTGTATATACCACTTTTTCACGAGAGCTTGTTCCAGTATTGTGGGATGGGGGCGGCCTGAGCTTATTTGGTGTATGTAGGTATTTCGTAGTTCGTGATTTGCGTCACCTTTAGTATTTCGTCATATGTAGCCTTAGAGAAAACGGTTTGCCGTTGACTTTTCTCCATATTTCGTTTGAGTGTAAAGTTAGGATACAACTATTTCTTTGTCAGTGTCACTTTTTTGTTCCTGCGTTGGTTTGTAAATGGACTGATTGTATTTTCTTTTTTCTTATATATATTTGAAGAAATCCTTTGAGTTGCTTTTAACATTGAGATTTTTTTTCATATTCGCGCCAACTTTGTCTATTGATTTTTTTTTTTTTTTACATTCTCTGTGGATTCTTATAAATAGTTGGCGATCTTCATGTTACCTGTTAACTTTTTTTCTTATTCCGGTTTAGAACATCTCGTTACTGGACAGTCATGCTGGTTGTGTGGTACCACTGGAATTCTTACAATTTGTCTTGTCTCGATGTATACTTTATTTATGAAATTATTCCACATTTCCTCAGTTATGATTCGTAAGTCATCGTTATGTCAACTCGGACAGGAAACTTGCAGAGTTGATAATTAATGATTTTTTTTTTACCTTTAGTTTATACGCATATATCATTTTTTTTCCCCGGTAAACTTGCACTTCTCTTCCGTCAGTGAACTGCAAGGTACTTACGGACCTCGTGGTCAGGGTTTACCCGAGAAGAAAAACTCTCTTGAGCGGATATTGCCTCTTGTACTACAACACCTTGCATGCCAAAGCCACCTGAAGAAATAGCACTGGTTACCACCACTCTTGCCCTTAAAAAGAAAATCTGAGCGTGACGGTTTGATGTAGTGAGGGTGGAAGCCTCGGTAAGACGCTCACCGCTACGCCCTATTATGAGGTGAGTACAGACGCCGTGCATAACAAATACTTCGCTAATGCAACACGAAAAAAAAAAGAAACCCGCGCGGGTGCGTCTGTGTCGTGGTTACTGGTCCTCGGCCCAGATGGTGCGATACGGATGAATTTACCATCACAGTGAATTAAACATATTTGGCAATGAGTGTTATTCTTGCACAGCGGGTGCGCATTTAGCGAGGCTTATCACCAGTTGAGCAGCTGGTTGGTGGTGCCGGGCGGCATGTTCATCAGGCTTTGTGGTGACCGCGCCAAGACACACAGACCCAGCTGCTCTGCTCGGGGGAACCCTTGCTTCCAATCATAGAAATTTGGTAATTGTCTGGCTGATGTGTGTCCTCGGCCCAGATGGTCCAGAGATTTGGTGGTGCGCCGTGTGTGTGTGTGTGTGTGTGTGCGCGCCGTGTGTGTGTGCGCGCCGTGTGTGTGTGTGTGTGTGTGTGTGTCCAGTCTGTGCTGACATCTTTTACCTTCCCCTCTGTTATAAATCTCATCACATCCTTTCTTTCCTTTTTTCTGTTATCCATCCCTTACCTGCTCCTCCCCTGCCGATCTTTTCTCACTCTCTCCTTCTTTCCCTCACTCCCCTCAGTATGATCACGTGAGAGGCCGGCTCAGTAATGTGTATCCTGGCCTGAATGAACAAGAAGCACCACCATTCAACGGCTACAGAATATTTGGCACGGCAGTAATCATGGCCGCGACTAGGTGGTAATTTCCCTCAGTCCGGGAAAAGCTCTTGAAAAAAAAGAAAAAAAAAACTCCGTTGTTGTCGTAATGAGCAGGAACGAGCAGGACTTAAAGGAACTGGGGTGGCCTGAGGGTGTGTAGGTCATTGGCCTCCCGTAAGCCAGGCCAACGACCTCCACTCGTGAGGTTGTGATCTTGTGCAGGGGAGGCCAAAAGATATTCACTGCTTAAGTCGTGGGCACGTGCAAAGCCAGGCCAGGGAACTCCGTTTATGAGGTTATGACTTCATACCATCGAGGCCATGCACCACCTCTCATGAGGCTGTGGCTTCGGAGGAATAAAACTGAAAATTTCCACTCGTGAGGTCACTCACAAAATAAGGCCAAGGACCTCGCTCTCGGCTCTCGTGAGGTGGACTGGTACGAACGAGAGGCAGAACCTGTACTCACAAGAATGAGGACGAAGGTTAAGCCTACCTCATGTCCGCCATGAACGTTCGCAATTTTTAATAAGACTTTCTGGATGCGGCTTACATCATTTTATTTTCATATAATAGTTGTTGCTTAATACCTAGTAACTCATGTTTGTTATTCTATAGACGCAAGTCATATGAATCGTAAGGCAGAGCTTGAAGGTTATCTGTGATCGATAAGCTTCGAAGATTATATGATTTACGAAGACCATACAGTGGGTAACTCACGCAAACCCATATCTTTGTAATATTCTGTGGTTATGACAATAGATTTCTGTGAATTATGTAATTTTGATGTCCATTTGATACTGGCATGGCCATGATATTTTGATATTCAAGTATAAACGTAATGTGGTGGAAGAATTCTCATCCTGGTTACCATTCAGTAGATTTAGGCTGAACAGCCTTATGAATTATTTATCATATTATCATTTGTATTTTCGAAAGCATCTGGATAATGTACACAGTACCATCAAAGGAAATAATACATAATTCTTTATCGCTATTTTTAATTCCCAGATAAAAGGATTTTAATGAATTATTATTGTTATTATTGTTATTATTATTATAATTATTATCATTCGCGGTTGACATGTAGGAATTCTTTTAAGGATGAAATTCAGCAGCTTGTGATATCTCTATCTTCCACATCTCATAAACCATAAATGACAGAAACTCTGATAACGACTAGGACAGAGGGGCGAGCATATATGTTGTACCCCGTCATGCTACCTGCTCGACTACCCGTTTCTCAGCACAACAACATTGATCAACGTGAAGACTAGGCACAGCTGGCCTCACAGCGCGGAGCCGACGTTACCCCTCGACGGTAACACTCGACGATACCCCTCGACGGTACCACTCGACGGTACCACTCGACGGTACCACTCGACAGTACCACTCGACGGTACCTCTTGACGGTACTCCTCGACGGTACCACTCGACGGTACCCCTTGACGGTACCCCTCGACGGTACCACTCGACGGTACCCCTTGACGGTACCACTCGACGGTACCACTCGACGGTACCCCTCGACGGTACCACTGGACGGTACCCCTCGACGGTACCACTCGACGGTACCCCTCGACGGTACCACTGGACGGTACCCCTCGACGGTACCACTCGACGGTACCACTCGACGGTACCCCTCGACGGTACCACTCGACGGTACCCCTCGACGGTACCACTGGACGGTACCCCTCGACGGTACCACTCGACGGTACCACTCGACGGTACCCCTCGACGGTACCACTCGACGGTACCCCTCGACGGTACCACTCGACGGTACCCCTCGACGGTACCCCTCGACGGTACCACTCGACGGTACCACTCGACGGTACCCCTCGACGGTACCACTCGACGGTACCCCTCGACGGTACCACTCGACGGTACCCCTCGACGGTACCCCTCGACGGTACCACTCGACGGTACCCCTCGACGGTAGCCCTCGACGGTACCACTGGACGGTACCCCTCGACGGTACCACTCGACGGTACCTCTTGACGGTACCCCTCGACGGTACCACTCGACGGTACCACTCGACGGTACCCCTCGACGATACCACTCGACGGTACCCCTCGACGATACCACTCGACGGTACCCCTCGACTCCGTCACTGTGGGAACTGCTCCTCCACTGAGCAGACCAGGTTGTGCAGTAATGTCACAGTCACAGAGCCCAGATTTGTATATCACGCTTGTCATTATAACTTATGGAAACGATCGTTGGTGAGAACCACACTTGCCTGCGTCAAGTGGCGGTTTCATTTTTGTTTTTTTTCACTGAAAGAGACTGGTGGCAACGACTTCCTCGTTTTCTAGTGACCTATCAGAAGCCCTCTACCCATCGATGTTTCCAAGGTCTCAGACCATTTTCTAATGCGTGTGTGTGTGTGTGTGTGTATAGAGCTCATATCATGGAAACTGAACATAATAATCACATGGCATGAGTGGGTCTAGTGCTTGCGTGTTTCCGCCCGTGGTGTCCACATTGGACTCCGTTTTCTTTTTCTTCTGCATCTTGGGCAAGCCACGGCATTTTTTTTAAGAGCCGGTATGATAGCACTCTTGTAATGGAATTAGAATGTTGCATGTTACGTATCACATATGTTTTTGAAAGAAATTATAGAGCAGGATTAATGTGTACCCACATAACTTATTGTTTGGGAGCTGTCAAGAAAAATCCATCCTTAGCGTAAGTCTAGTACATTGTGTGATCACTGGTCGTCTCAGCGGCCGGACGCGCACTGGATGCGCCCGAGGGGCATAGTGGCGTACGACACTGAGATACGTACACTGGATGCGCCCCTGAGGGGCACGGTGGCGTACGACACTGAGATACGTACACTGGATGCGCCCGAGGGGCACGGTGGCGTACGACACTGAGGTACGTACACTGGATGCGCCCCTAAGGGGCACGGTGGCGTACGACACTGAGATACGTACACTGGATGCGCCCGAGGGGCACGGTGGCGTACGACACGGAGATACGTACACTGGATGCGCCCGAGGGGCACGGTGGCGTATGGAACGGAGGAAAAGACTCACGCAGCGGAACGTGGACTGTCGTGAAGAAAATAACGTATATAATCGTAGAAGTGAGAAGCGATTTTAGAGATAATAGTTGCTCTTTAATTTTAGGTGGGTGACTCGACGCGTTCATACCTTTTTCAAGTTTCTTAATCGCCAAGCAATCAGGAAACCCATCAGGAAGGCCAGAATTTGCGCGGGAGGAGTGACTCTGATAGGAGGTGTGTGGCGGGCGCATCGGTGCGCGGCGCCGCGACCGTGAATGAATGTCATGAAGGCGTTCCTCGACTTCCACCTTCACTGCTCGAATAAGGCTCCGCCGTTTGAAGAGTCCCCGTAATGCATCTTTATCTTCATTAAATTCATCTTTTTTTATGGTCTCTTTTATTTTTTTTCCGGGGGAAGCGACCCCACCCCCCAATGGAGAGTGTGGGGATTCCACTGGTATCGCTGAAGAATCTGTCGTTTTGCATTAGCGTCCGCGGCAACATATCACCTGTGTGGCGGGAGGGCCACTGGCTGCTGCTGTGCTCCTGTCCAGGTCAGCATCCGCTCGTGAGTAGGGCGTGTTGCTACACCGCATGGACACTCGCCCCTCCCGGCAGAGGTGCCACTCAGCATCACACTGTAGATGTATGTGCACACACGAGGCCAAGCATTGTGAAAGCACTGCTGGAAGAAGGAGGGGAGTCAGGTTTATAGTGTGCTCAGAGAGTGCTCTGTGAAGATGCACAGCTGAGGGCGTGTAGACTTCAGAGTTCTGACAGAAGGGAGTTATTTAAGATACGGTGTGAGAACGCTCTCAGGAAATGTAATCTGAGGACGTATACTTAATGCACTCTCACCGGGAAGCGGTACAGTGGACACATTGTTCTCTCTGGAGGGAACAAGTCTGCACGGCTGTTCAAGGGAGAGATCTCGTACTCCAGGGAACACACTAGGTGAGCTTCGGATGAGCACACTAGGTGAGCTACAGATGAACACACTAGGTGAGCTACAGATGAACACACTAGGTGAGCTACAGATGGGCACACTGGGTGAGCTACAGAACCTACCTGCTCGTTTATGAGCGCAAGTATACGCCCTCGGTAGACACAGTAGGTACCTGGATCATGTGGAGGTGGTCGGGACGGATCATGTGGAGGTGGTCGGGACGGATGCATGTGGAGGTAGTCGAGACGGATCATTTGGAGGTGGTCGGGACGGATCATGTGGAGGTGGTCGGGACGATGCATTATAACGATAATGAAATGGTTACTTGAACCTAATATAATGATACTTATTTCTTCAGAAAAGAAGAAAAGAAATACGCTCATGTTAATAACGTTCTGGAAAATATTCGTTCGTTGCCACGTCACGTAATAAGTACATATCGAGTGCATGGGATAATTCCATATCATTCTTAGACTTGGATCATGATGTTTGAATGGCTTTCATGTTCCCAGTATATTGTGGGTCTGGACATCAATCCTATGTAGTCGTCTCCATCGAGGTCGTAT